>NC_022016.1:62777015-62792861 GCF_000317375.1 Microtus ochrogaster | reverse complement strand
GCTGACAGCTGTCTATAACTGTGGTTCCAGGAGATCCGGTGCCCTCGTTTGTTTTTTGGTTTTGGGGATTTTTTGTTTTGTTTTGTTTTGTTTTTAGAGACAGGGTTTAGCTGTGCTGGAACTAGCTCTTGGGCTCTTGTGGACCAGGCTGGCCTCTAACTCACAGAGGTCCACCTACTTCTGCCTCCTGAGTGCTGGGATTAAAGGTTGTGTGCCACCACCACCTGACTCCAGTGCCCTCTTTTGACCTCCATAGGCACAAGGCACACATAGTGCATTCATACAGGCAAAACACTCATACACATAAACATAAATAAAATATAATTTCAAAGATGTTTTTTAAAAAGTGGGCAATGGGAGGCTATAAAGTGAAATGAAGACAGTTTGGCTCAGGGTTTGCAACATTCCAACCCTCCGCAATTACAAACTCCTAATCAACCCTAGAATCTAAGACAGATGAGGCTTTTGTGGGGTAGGGAAGGACCTAACAGCTTTGGTCACAGCACTACCACTCTGCTTGCTCCAGTTATGTGACCCAACAATTTGCTGAGCATCTCTGGGACTCAGTTTTAACATCTGGAGAGTGGGGACAGTATATGTTTTTAGCCCTACTGAGATACTGTGCTCACAACATCCTTTCTTTCATGGGCACTGCTTAGATCAATGTGCGATGAGCCCTGTGGACTAGACAGCATCTGCTCCTGTGGTGGGCTGTGGGCCCTGCAGGATCAGAGACTTATTTCTGCTCAGTTCTGTCCCCTCAGAGCAGAACAGGGTACTATGGGCCCAGTAAATATGTATCCCATGTGAAACTTACTACTGAGGTCGGGCTTGGGAAGGGATCGTGCAAACTGTAAAGGGCTGTGCACACAGAAGCACTGGGCCTTTGGGGTCAGAGGTAGTTGTGTCTGAGCCTTGGTTTTTGCATCCGTGAAATAAGGGCTACAGTTGACTTCCGTGTGAGTCTCCGTGAAGGATCCAGCCCTGGGTGGGTACAGGTTGGAGGCCCCGGCCAGGCTCCAGCTCCGCCTTATCCCTTTGGTCAATGATCCGAGGGCTCCCCAAATTCAGACAGTTGGGGTCTCTCAGATGCCACTACTGAGATTCCTGAGCGAATGGGACACAGTGTCTGCAGTTTGCGTGGTAACGGCGCAGAAACAGGAGGCACTACCGGCAGACAGACAGATGCTCAGCCAAGGGCCTAATCCTCTGGAAGACTGTGGCCCTAGAACCCCTCACAACACACACACTTCTTTGAGCAGGCCATAGTCCTGACTTTAGGACAAATTTGGGTGGGGTAGGGGACAGTGTTACTGGATACAGACTATAGATTTGGGTGTGAGGAGACAGGGCAGGCCTGAGGTGCACACCGTCTCTGCCCTTGGGAAACACATTGCCTGAAGCAAGCTGCAGCCAAGAAAGAGCGACAGGTGAGGATAGGGGTGTACAGGCTGTAAGGGAGAGCTGCTGGGGTGGCCGGGGACAGACTCTCAGGAAGGGATATGGGAGTCTGGGCCTGAGATATGGAGATGAGGGGGACAGACAGAACACCCCTCTCTGGGGCAGAACCAAACCTGAAGCCAGGGAAGAACAGAAAGGTGAGAGCGGCTGAGGCCTGGGAGGAAAGAGAAAGCATATGGAAGAGAGACGGCAGATGCTCTCCACCCTCACTGCCCAGCGAGGGAAATCCAGGACACGGGCCTGGGGCCACCAAAGGTTCATGAAGGGCAGGATCTCATGTAGCCTGCATCTCTTCCATTCCAGATTCGGAACCAGGGACTGGGGTATGACCACTATCATAGGTGACAATACACTCTGTCTCTGGGACAGAGAACATGACCTCCTCAGCCATGATCCCACCACGGCAGCCTCAAGATTGGGCTTCTGTACTGACTCACCTTCTAAGGCCTATGGAACCATGAACCAAGAAAGACCCAGAGAAGAGGTCCTAGGCTGCCGTTGTCCTGTTGGCCATCTTTCAGTTACTGTGGCACATGCACTTAAAAGGAGGGAAAGTCTGCGTGGGCCCATGGTTCAGTCCGTGTGACCTAACCTCCCTTCAATAGGCCTTTTCTCCCTCCTTCTTTCCCCTTCCTCCCTCCTTGCATCCCTCCCTTCTTCCCACTCTCTTTTCTTCTCTCTCCCTATCTTCCCAGGGAGGGGTTTTGTGGGCAGGGTCTCACCTTGAAGGCCTGGTTGTTCTCCTACCTCAGCCTCTAAGTGTTGGATTTCAAGTGAGTCACCACACCGTCCAGCTAGGCAGTGCCTCCTCCGGCAACACCAAGGTTAGTAAGAAGCCTTTCAGGACGCTTCCTACCCTAGCTCTGTAGAGAGGGCAGGCAGCAACAGGCAACGTGGTGGGTGGAGAAGAGCGTTGCAGACAGGGGGTGAAGCCGGGCAAGAAAGCTCAGGAGTTGGGGCTCTGAGGGGGGAACTTCAAATAGACAAAGAGCGGGGGTCACAGGGCCCAGAGGATGCAGGCCTCCAGCACAAACAGTGACCCTTATCCTGAAAGCCTAGGAAAGATGCTACGGGATTCGGGGGCGAGAAAGCATGTGGGTACGGATGTGCACACGTATGTGCTGATAAAGGTCTGTGGCTGCCATCCCGAGAGAGGGCAGGGAGAGAGGAGATATCTTCATAACTGGTCTAGAAGATCTCTTCTCTCACAACACCCTCGTCAGTCTGGCAGGCAGTCAAGGAAGAAGTCCTTGACTGAGCTGTGGAGAGTTCACGCGGTCTTCTGGGGCTGGGGTCAGAGACTCGGAAGGGTCTGGCAGGGGGAGGAGTCAGGAAAGGTGTAGGTTCCTGTGCTGTGCAGACTGGATGCATCTTCTCAGATGGGTGTGATGGGTGGGTGGCTGCTGAGATGGGGTGTGGAAGCTGGGTGGCTGGGGATGATGAGCAGGTAGCTCCTGAGATGGTGTGGCATGGGACTGGTTAGCGGCTGAGACCCAGAATCCTAGCTCCCCTCTCCAGAGCTGCAGAGGTTCTGGGCACAGCAGGGCCTTCAAGGTGCTGGCTGAGAGGAAGGGGGTAAAGAGAATAGGCAGAAATGTCCTGGCAGACTGACACCTGGGGGTCTCTGTCTGCGTTCTCTTGTTTTCTACCTGCCCGGAGCCCCAAGACAACGTCCTGTGCCCAGAGGACTCCATCCTGCTTGGGCGGTTGAGCCCAATTCTGCCAGTCTCCATCTGAGGTGCTCCAGCCAGGGCTGGCCAGGCCTAGCAGGTAGAGAGAACTGGACTCAGAAGGTCTGTGAGGTGGTGAGAGGCAAAACTGGGGACAAGATGGACACAGTCCTGTTTCCCCTTGATCTTGAGGGGACAGTGGCAAAGTCAGACTCTTCAGAAGCAACGAGGGTCCTGTAGACCCTGAAGGGTAGCTGAGCAGGGGCAGGGCATAAAGAGCCAGATGGAGAGGGAGAGAGCTTTTCCAGTTTAAGAACAATGCAGACGTCTCGGCCAGCAGGGGGCACTGGTGCTGCAGAAATCTAGCTCCCTGGCCATCAGGAAGATGAGCACAAAGTAGTCAAGGCCTCAGAACCTGGAGCAGGGGTGAGCCTGTTAGTATTGGGGATAAATGAACTGGGCAGACCACAAGACCCACTTGGGCTTGGATGGTGGCAGCTGCTTTCTGTGACCTTGGATAAGTCATGATTTGCTAGGATAATACGATTACGGTGGCAGGGAAGGCATGGTGGAGGTATGTGGTTGGAGTAGCAGGGTGACTGTGGACTAGCTGCACCCCAGTGGCAGCTGGGAAGCAGAAACTTCAGGCAGGAACTAACTGCCATCTAGCCCCACGCCCACAGCCCGACATCTGTCCACTAGGCCCCAATGACAAAAGGTCCCACAACCTTTCAAAGCAATGCCAACAGCTGGGGACCAAGTGTTCAAACATATTTGAGCCTGTGGGGGACATTCTCATTCAGATGACAACACACCTGTACTTTCTGAAGAGCTCATCCCCACTTGTTGCCCCACTTGTATGTGGGCACCTTGAGCCTATGAATTTCCTGGTGAGAGACACAATTGGCTCGCCAGGACAAGTCCTCCTGGGTTCCAGTTTCCATCGCTCTAAAAAGATGCTGCTCACAACACTGCCCCCATGAGGTGCGATGCAGTATTGCACCCATCCCATGATGAGTAGTCATGAGAAGTGGGTGCTGTCTTTCACAAGAACAAAACAGACGGTGAGACATCCCCACCCTAGCCCCTGACTCAGGGCCTCCTACCTTCCCACACAGGTCAGATCAGGTACCCTTCTCAGGGCAGAGCAAAGCCGACATACCAGAATGCAGCTGCCCACTATGGGAAGATGCGGTAGAATCTCGACCACCTGCCCGGTTTGCTTAATCACTTCTGAGTCTCAGTCTGTGTCAGGGAGAAGATTGTCTTACCTTATGGTCTAGAAGCCAACAGGGTACCTCCTGCAGGCTCCACAAACAGGCAGGATGAGTGCCACCTGTTTCCAGTCATTGCTTGTTAAAGAGACCCTTAGGTCCAGGGCTTGGCCTCACAGGGCCCCAAATCTATCTTTTTTTTAAATTTATTATGTATACAATATTCTCTCTGTGTGTATTCCTGCAGGCCAGAAGAGGGCACCAGATCTCATTACAGATGGTTTTGAGCCACTATGTGGTTGCTGGGAATTGAACTCAGGACCTTTGGAAGAGTAGGCAATGCTCTTAACCACTGAGTCATCTCTCCAGCCCCCCACCAAATCCATCTTGAAGGTTATCAGATCAGGCTCATCAGGGTGAAGGCCAAGCTCACGGAGTGGGAAGGTGGCAAGGCCAGACTGGCTCCCATTGCCCGGTCCTCTCCCTTACAAAGCCTGCTGCTCCTCACTGTGGGACTCGAGCTATCATGACATTGCTGTTTAGTGCCTGGTGACCTTAGGCAAAGCTTTTCCTCTTAGCCTCAAGTCCCTCCCTTAGGTCTATTAGGAGCACACAAAGAGCAACTTTATTAAAAGCCAAGGGTAGTGATGCACATCTTTAATCCCAGAACAAGAGGCAGATGGATCTCTGAGTTCAAGGCCAGCCTGGTCTACAAAGTGAGTTCTAGGACAGCCAGGACTACAGAGAGAAACCTGTCTCAGAACACACACACACACGTGCACACACACATACGAGAGAGAGAGAGAGAGAGAGAGAGAGAGAGAGAGAGAGAGAGAACAACTTTATTTTTTTTTTATAGATTAAATTTTTTAAAAATTTTTATATGTTTGGGCATTTTGCCAACCTGTATGTCTGTGCAGTACATTCTTGCTTGGTGCTCACAGAGGCCAGAAAAGGGCACCAGACTCCCTGAAACTGGAGTTACAAACAGTTGTGGGACACCATATGGGTGCTGGGATTAGAACCCGGGTCTTCTGGAAGAGCAGCAGGGTCGCTGAACCTTCTCCCAGCCCCTTTATTTGTTTTAATTTTTCTCTATTACATTTTTACTTATTTCATGAGCATGTGCACTTGTGTGTGCATGTGTGCGTGTGTGTGTGTTCACATCCAGGAGCGAGCATGCTGGAGTGCCATGACACAAATCTGGAGGTCAGAGTTCAGCTTTCGGGAGTCAGTTCTCATCTTAAACCGTGTGGATTCGGGGGACAGAAGCTCAAGTCATTAGGCTTGGTGGGGGGCACTCTTACCCACAGAGTAATTTTGCCTGCCCAATTAAAACATCTTTATTGTATGTATTTATTATTATGGGGGAAGGGCACGTGCATGCCACACACACAGGTGAGGTCAGAGGTAACTATGGAGTTGGGCCTCTCCTTCCATCACTACATGGGTTCTGAGGATCAAACTCAGGTTGTCGGGTGTGTGCAAGTGCTTCTAATGAACCTTCTCACTGCGCCCCCCAAAACAAACCAATTTCTTAAATGTCCATTATAATATATTCACAAGATATCAGAACTACAGTCTGGACTTTTCCTGCCTGGGTGTCTAACAGAGTGCCGCCGCTGCTCTACTGAATGCGTTTCCTTTCTGGTCTGATCTCTCCTCTCCGAGAGGTTTCTCCAGTCAGGACGACAGTCCTTGGAAGTTAATGCCTTGCTTGTTCAACCATGTTTATATACATTTCATCTCCACTCCGAGACACTTAATATTTTTCTAGTGGTTTATTTTAATCAACATATTACATAAAGAAGAATCTTGATTTTTAAAAATGAGTCCTGATAGGTTTAATTTAACTGTTTGTGGATAATAGGATAGCTGCGTGGCGCCATGAAACTAATTCACAACTCCGGGAGAATATTTGACTTTTAAAGTACATCCAAGATGGGGCTGCAATTATGAATGATGGAACCAGGAGAGGCCGTGAACACATAAGCAGTTTTCATCAATGGACACTTACGATGTTGTTTTAGAAACTTGGAAGCAATTGTTGTCTTTGGGTTTCACACATTCTGATCAACTGGATCTTTTTTTAATTTTTTTTTTATTTTTAACTTCTTCAATATCACCTTGAATGGCTGACATACATGACTATAACGAATCTGAATTCTTGATGCAGATTTCAAAGTCTTCTTTGAAGGCATGCACCATGAGAGTTCCCACTGGCTTTTCCATAGCCTTTGAAAAATGACTTTTTATCATTACTCTTTGAGTGTGAGTGTGGCCCCATCCAACATATGATACGTACGGAAATCAGAGGGCAACTTATGGAACTGGATCTCCCGTTCTACCTTACATAGGTTCCAGGGATCAGACTCACATGGTCAGGCTTGAGCAGCAAATACTTCTACCTGCTAAGCCATCTTGTTTGTCCAACTTTTTCATATTCTCGAAGTAAGGGTCGCACGCAGGCTCACCACCAGCTTGAGGACTCCTGGCACTGAGCCTAAGGCTATAAGTGCCAAGGGACACATCAGCTGGTACTTGTCAGGAACATCGTTGAGAGGTCCAGCTGCCGAAACCTTGTACACTTGTTTCCTTCCTGGAGAGGTATGGCCAAACACAGCCTGTGGCTGGTCGATGTCTCCAGCAGAGCCACTTTTGGGGAGGTGCTCAGACTCCAGACCAGCCAGGAGACCTGGGCAACAGTTCTGCCAGCAGCACAGATGGCATTCCACCGTAAGTCTCTCACACTGCTGACCCGACCGTCTGTCAGATGACTCGGGTATCTCCACAACAGTTTCTTTAGCCCTGGCTGTCACGGAACTCGCTCTGTAGACCAGGCTGGCCTCGAACTCACAGAGATCCGCCTGCCTCTGCCTCCATAACAAACAATTTTCGTGAGTTCTCATACAATCTCTCTCCCTCTTTTCCCCCTTTTGTTTTTTTAAGACTGTGCTGTTGATACTGGTGCCAAAGCTACAGAAATGGCCCAGAGAGATTGGGTGACCATCCTGAATCACCCAGTCACAATCAGGTCTGTTTTACCAGCAGCCTCACACTGCACCAGGAGCCTGAGGACCTCCCTTCTCCTTAGGGACCTCTCCTGACAACGGATCCCTGACTGCACTGCAAAAATAACGTTTGAATGTTCCCGACTAGTGACATTAATGACCTTATTAAGCACACAGACAGAGAGTTGTCTAGGAAGAGAATAGTACATACCCCCAAGGGTGTGGGTTTGGGCTTCTCAAGAGAGAATGCACGTAAGCATCTTTATGATGGCTATATATGCGATCCTGTGGCCTTTTGAGTTGCATTTCTCAGAGTATGTAATTTACAACAACATTTAAAGATTAAACAAGCCTGAATTTTTAAGTTTGTAAAAGCAAAAAACTTTCTATTTTTCTTATTTAAAGTTTAAAAGTTATAAAAATTATGAGCAAGGAGCTGGAGATGTCCCAGGGGTTAAGAACACCAGCTTCTCTTGTAGAGGACTTGGCTTTGATTCCCTGAACCTGGCTGCTCACAACCATCTGTAACTCCAGTTTCAGGGGATCTGACACCCTCTTCTGGCCTCCTCAAACACCAAGCAGTCACGTGGGTCATATGCACACATGCAGACAAAACACCAATACCTATAAATAACAGTAATAGTAATTACATGATCAAAACTGGGCATAGCAGTACATGTTTGTAATCTGAGCACTCAGGAAGTTGAACCAGAAAGATCAAAATTCAAATTCATCCTCGGCTACTTAGCGAGTTCAAGAGAGACCCTGTCTAGTGTGTGGTGTGGGAGTTCCTTCTGTTTATGTGTTGCTTTCATTGGTTAACCAATAAAGAAACTGCTTGGCCTGAACTTAGGTAGGCGGAGAAGACAGAACTGAATTCTGGGAGGAAGAAAGCAGAGTCAGAGAGCAGCCATGGAGCCGCCAGGTCAGACATGCTGAATCTTTCCCAGTAAGCCACTGCCACGTGGTGGATATACAGATTATTAGAAATGGGTTAAATTAAGATGTAAGAATTAGTCAATAAGAGGTTAGAGCTAACGGGCCAGGCAGTGTTTAAATGAATACAGTTTCTGTGTGATTATTTCAGGTCTAAGATAGTCGGGCAGCCGGGACAAACAAGGGACCCCCTCCTCATGTAACAAGTGTGTGTATTGTGTTGTGTGTGTTGTGTGTGTGCATGCGCACACACACCACCCTCTTATATCTTTATCTCTTGAAGAATTTCCTTGTATAGATGAAACTATAAGGTGACTTTATGAGGAGTGAACTTTAGATTTAGATTTGGGGTGAGGAAGGAGTGCTAATACTCTAAAACTCAGGGTTGCAAACATTCCGGATCTAGGCAAGCCTAGTTCATTTCTTGTTTCAGCATCCCTCTGAGATGTTAGCAGGAGAGCACACAGTGTCCCTCTGCAGGCAGCTCCAGCTTTGTCAGTGGTACAAAAGTTTCTCTCAATCAGCAGGAAGGCGAGCTGATCGCTTCCTCCCACGCCACGGCTCAGCTTCCTTTCATTCTCGTGCCTCCCTCCCTGCTTTTCTCCAGTGTCTTCCCATGTGGCCCTAGCCTGGAACTTTCTACATAGATCATAGATTAGACTAACTTTGAACTTGCCACAAGTCTCCTGTCTCTGCTCTCTGCCTCTCAAGAGCTGGGACCACAGGTGAGCACCCCCATACCAGGATCTGTTGTTATACCACCCCAATTTGAGTGCAGAGCCTTCTCTCCCTCAAGGCAGACTGTCTGCTCTTTCTCATAGGGCCCCAGAACCTTGGAAAATGCCTCCCTACCATGAGATCTCTCAGTGTCAAGGGCCCTTTCTGAGGGTTTTGAGCCCTCCCTGGGCACCCTAATGTCCCATTTGGATGGTCTTGAGGATGTCTCTTATACCAAGTTTCAGTTCCCTGCCTCAAAACAAAGGGGGGCTGAATTATTATGTGCAGGACGCAAGGTGTTTTCCACCCCTTCCCTCTTCACCTCCACCTGTTTCACCCCAGACGAGGGCACTCACCCAGGCTTACCTCCAGTGCACCCCAAGAAGACAGCATGATGAACACCAACACCCCCTCCACAGCTCACAGCATAATAAAATGGGGCCCCTGAGCTTAGCTGCCTTCACCATGGCTCTAGCAGGGCGGGCAGGCTGCAGGAGCCTTGCTGAGGGGAGCCCCTGTTGTGGGCAGCTTCTTCTTCTTTTTCTCACTGAGCTTCCTGCAGACCTTGGACCATGCTGACCCTTCATGAGCTAAACAGAGTCAGGGGTGTAGGGACCTGGGAACGGCCTACAGGGGCCATGGGCAGTGTTCTCCTGTCCTGTTACAGCTCCATCCTTGGTCCCTGAAACTTCCGGATCTCCTCTGGCCTTGGGGAATGTTGGAGGGCCAGCCTGACATGGAAAGGCTCCAGCCTGAGCCCCATGTGTTCATTCAAGTCCCCGTCACAGCCACTGAAGAGATGACTAAAATAACTGCCAGACGAGCACAGACAGCAGCTGAAACACCAGGTCCTCAGCCACCTCCTCCGATGGCAACAAAGACCCTGAAGGAGTGACACTCTCCGCGAAAGGCATGAAAAAGGAGTCTGCACTTTGGAAAGAACTCTGAGAGCATGCGCAAACTGCCAAGCAGCATGGCCAGGCTAGCAAGACTGAAAAAGTTCCTGTACAGCATTGTGACGAGCCTGGTGCATTTGTTTGTGCCCGTCGTCCTGAGGATACAATCCGAGGCCCTGGGCATGCCAGGCAAGCTCTCTGCCACAAGGCCACATGCCCAGCCCTCTGTTTATTTTGAGACAGAGATTCACTAAGTTCTTCAAGTTGACCTTGCACTCACTCTGTAGCCCAAGCAGGCCTGGAATGACCTTGCAATTCTCCTGCCTCAGCCTCCTTAGTAGCTGGGATTATAGTTGTGAGCTACCGTGCCCAGAAAGGTGTATCAGTGTGTGTGTTCATAAAGAAGGAGGGAAGGAGAGAGGAGGAAGAAGAAGAGGAGGAGGAAGAGGGGAGGGAGGGAGGAAGGGAGGGAGGGAGGGAGGGAGGGAGAGAGAGAGACAGAGAGACAGACAGACAGACAGACAGACAGAGAGAGGGGGGTGGGGCGCAGACTTCTGTGACAAGAGCTTTTACCCAGTAAGCTATTTCACTGGCCCCTACTTTTGTTTCTTTGAGACAGGGTCTTGATATATAGCCCAGGCTAGCCTGGAATTCCCAATCCTCCTACCTCAGCCTCCTGAGTGATGGGATTACAGGTATGTGCCACCATGATCAGCTTAGGGTTGGATGTCAGCTGGGGGGAGATGAGACTCACCTGTTGTCCCAGGATAGAAATTGCAGTTTCAACATTCCCAGGAATTTTTATCAGCAATAAAACCTCCAATCCAGAGTTCCAGCTTACCTGGGTGAGGTCCTTCCAGTGTGGTGACCAGGTGAGCTCCCCGCCTTACCACCTTGGGGCCACAGAGAAACTCTGGATCCAGTGCAAGCTGGCAGGTGTGTGAGAAGATATAACACCCAGGAACGAGCTTGCTGCTCCCCCAATCATAGCGTCCCTCCCGGCAGTGCTGTATTCCAAACTTCCCCAGCATGGGAACTATTATTGCTCATTTACAGCAGGGGAAACTGAGACCAAGGGTAGGCAGTAACAGAGCTAGGCTTTCAGTTTCAGGCTGGTTTTCCCTCCTGTCCGCCCACATTAGCTTAACACAGAGAACTTGATGGTGACGTGGCCATGGACTGGCCGCCAGAGGTGGTGTGAAGATGGGGTCCTGGGCCCTCCCCTACGTGACTCTGGCTTCCAGGTACCTCATTGAATGGGAGTAAAACCCCAGTTCTTCATGCAGCTTGAGCACAGTTGGCTGAAGGGAACACTGACTTGGAGCTTTTACTGCTGGTAAAAAATTCCTAGGGATGTTGACAATCCAACTCAAATATCCCCCATCCCCAAGAGCAGAGAGCAGAAAGGAAGGCTGGAAGGACCTGGGGTCACCACTGTGTGGTCTCTAGGCTGGACCTCACTCTTGAGTTGACGTGAAAGACTGTCACCTACCCTCACCCAACCCATCATGCCCCAAGAGAGCTGTGGAGTAGGCTCTAGGATGTGAGACAGGTGACAACAGGGGAGACCCTAGTGTGCAGAAGATGTCCAGTCCAGGAGGCCAGTACTCAGCGGCATTTCTGGAGCTTCTGAGCACAAGGCTGGGGGCTGGGGGCTGCCGCCGATCCCACTTTGCCGCCAAGTGCTCACTAATCCATCCTGCACATCTGCTTGAAAGCAACTTAATTAGCCTGGAAGAGCCGTTGGCAACCTGCCAACTGAGGGGCCCTGAAGGAGGCACCCACAGAGCCCCTGCCAGGAGACCCCCACACCACAGGCAAACCCCGAGAGGAGGACAGAAGACCTTCACTCTTGGAGAAGTGCACCCATTGGCCCCCCACAGGGCTGACCCATCCTGGATCTGCCCCGTGGAGGCCATGCAATCCCGCTGGACCTGTGAGGAAACTGAGGCTCCAAGAAGTCAGACAGGGTGTGCCTGGGCATGGTCATGATGTGGGGTCTCTTCACAGACTTGGAAGACAAGGTACCAGTTAGGGGCTGGAGACCTTGGTCCTCTCAAAAGCTGATGAAGACCACACGACTTTCTCCACAGCAGTGGGGAGGGACCTAGGAGAGAGACTTCAGGCTGTGGGCAGGAGCGACACGCTCAATGCTGGAAGGAGGAAGTGTGTGTCCTAAAGACACATTTGAGGAGGGTATCATGCCTGGTGCTCATCTGGTATTCCCGGGGAGCCTGGACAGAAAGGGGTCTTTGATGGGATGGGGACCAGCATGACTCCCATCTCCTAGAGAGCCCAGGCCTGAAAGTAGCCCAGAGTTTGTGACTTAGGGGCCTGGGTGGGGCTTGGGCGGGGCAGCGTGCAGCCTGGCACACTGAGCCTTCTCTGTCATCAGATGAGCTGGATCCCAGCCAGGAACCCTGGAGGAAGCTGGGTGTGTATGCTTATACGTATGTGTGTTACTCAGAGCGAGCAGCATGGAACACCCCAGTGAGTAGCAGCTCTGCCTGTGCCATTAGGTCCAAAGCTGAACTCCTTGGCCTCTCTGGCAGCTCTTCTCTCCCACCTTAGAGACCATGTCCTGTGTCAGGTCCACCACCTTGTTCCCATGTCAGACACATGCTACTGGCCAGGCCAAACTCTGAATCCACTGCTTCTCAACTAACAGTCCTCTGAGGCCAGAATACCACCAGCAGCACCACTGCTGGTCCTCGTTACAAGTCTCCGTGACTGGGATATCCCCTGCCTCTGCTGGCAGCATCACAAACACACACATACATACATGCAGACGTATACACCATGCACACATACACACCAAAAGTCCACACACTTATGTACAAACATGTGTCCATAAATACATGAAATAACACATGCACGCATACACCCTATGCTGCATACACAGATACGCATATGAGTACACATCTAAACATAAACACATACCCCATCTATGGTCAAGGGGAACTTTCCATAACCCCAGACTAGCCAGACTGAACCCCTTCTTGCTGTCTCTAAGCTGGCCTTGGCTTACTCCCTTTGCTGAGACCAAAGACTACAGTGATTTGAATGAGAGCACCTGGGCCTGGCTCTAAATTCTGGCGGGTTATTTGGCTACTGTATGGTTATAGATGAGTCATATACATCTCTAGGCTCTTGCCTCCTTTGAGATACAATATGCCTAGTGATTCTCAGGAGGCTGATGGGCAGCTCAGGGTCTACAGCACTTGCTTCTTGCTTGGCCTGACAGTTTCTTCATAGTGTTCAACAGCCATTTGGATGCCACAAGATTGTGATGTCATACTTCTGGCTCTTATGGGCTCCAGCGATGACCTCAACACCCATTCTATACCTTCCTGTGTCTGGTGGTCCTCTAGTGACCACCTCATTACCAGGACGGATGCTAATTATGTTTGATGAATGAATGAATGAGGCATGAGTCCCTGCAGAAGGGCAAGCAAGGATGTGGCTACATGAAGTACACACAAGCACACGCACACACAGTCACACACATGCATGCACAGACATAACATAAACACAGCCACACACACACACACACACACACACACACACACCTACCTCGGAGGTCACACAGATTGGATCAGAAGGGAACCTCCAGGTAGGTAGAGCTACCTTCACAGAGACATTCCTTCGCAGCCCCTTGACATAGCAGTCTTTGCCTGAATCTAAGAAGAAAGGGTAGGACCCAGTTCCTTAGTCTCCAGGAGGGAGGTTGTGTGGGTCCTAGAAGCCCAGGTATAGGCCTGCAGGGGACAACCTCTAGGCTTGACACTGGCCACCTGGGTGGCAGAATTACCAGTTGCCAGCTGGCAGCTGGCAGCCCAGCAGAGTCTGAGCCTGGCAGTGCCGCCAAACGCCTACTCGCACCAGCCGCTCATTTCCAGGGCCTGCCCACGAGCTATGGGCAAGCTGGGTCCAAGGAGGCTCTGAGGTACCCTGCCAGGCAGAAAAGCCTCAGGGAGGAAGCCCTAAGGAGAGGGGAAGAAACAGCTTCCATTTCCCCCTCTTCCCCCCCCGCCCACGCAAGTCAAGTGGCCTGGGGCAAGTCAAGGGCCTGCCTTAGCCTTGGAAGTCTCTTCTGCACCATTACAGGTCAGGTGTGGTCAAGCGCTCGACCCCACCCCCACGCCAGGGAACTGAGATCCACCCCCCATACCCCAGGAAGTGTGTGAGGACAGGTATGGCCACAAGAGGGCGACCAAGCTTCACTCCTCAAGGAGCAGGGCTGCCAGTACTGGACTTGGAGTCAAAGGAGGCAGGGCCAGAGTTGAATCTTAGGGGTGGGCACAGACTATACATGCCTGTCCCCAGTCAGAGCCTGAACCTTTCCAGCAGGTGCAAACACTGTCTGGCTTCAGCAACAGATGCATCTGAATCAAGGAGATATTCCTATTAGGTTCTCTACAAGCAAAGAAAGTAACTCAGAGAGGTCAAGGGATTTGCCTTGGTCACACAGCTAGTAGGAATTCAGTGAATTATCCCTCCGTTCTGCATTGGTACAGAAACCAAGCCTGGGGCCTTGCCAGCACTCAGAAGCACAGAGAAGGGACAAAACCTTTTATCCCAGCTCTTTTGACCTCCTCTCTAGGCGGTGTGGAGTAGCAATAAGCATCACAAGAAGAAGCCATGGGTCTTTCCACGTCTATCCTCCGCAGACCCCCCTCCTCAGCCTTCCATACCACCTCAGCCCCAGCCTGACCCAGACCTCACTCATCCTGCCTCATCCCGGAAGTGTCCACAGCTCCTGCAGTTCCTCCTGTACTCGGCCTAGCCATTCCTTCTCAGTACCCATCCCACAGTGTTCTCTGACTGCTGACTTCCGTTCTGCCTCTGGAAGCTGGCCTTCAACCTTGGCACATGTCAGGTCACTTCCTTCCTGTCCTGCCAGGAGACTAAGGGGCCTCTCTGAAGCCTGAATCATGGCCATCCACCTACCTTGGCTCCCCAGAGTTTCCCACCCACTTCTCCAAAGACTCAAGCATGGGACAGACCAACCAGCCCACTTTGGTGGAACCCACATGCCCTCTAGCCTGGAGTCCATGATTCCCTGCCTCCCTCATCTCCTCGCTCCACCAGGAAATGTACTCCTCTCTGTATGTAACCTAAAGACCCTCCATCAGCTGCTCCAGCTCCAGACAGGCCCATCCTCCTGCCCCTCAGACTCCATCTACCCCCTCATGCCTGGATGTTCTACCTTGAACTTGCTGGAAACAAACTGGGTTTTCCAGGTCTTCACAAACGTATCCTAGAGTGTCCAAGACACACTTAGAGTTCAGGGTTTAGTGACCCTCAGGCCCAGGGACTCCTTGACACCCTTTCCAGGTCTCAGATGGAAGTGTTGGGGGAGCCTTCTTGTACCTTCTTGTACATCACCAGAGATGCCAAATATTACTGAGTGTTCGGCATAGAAATGCTTCCGGAAGCTGAAAGGCACGTGAGTCTGGAGCGTGGCTGCCGGTCAGCTATGGTAACTCAGCATCTCTCAGACACTCTGGCAACCAGTGATAGCTCCACCTCCCAAGGCTAAGGAAGCTCTCAACTGGCAATGAGGATGGTCTCCCTGGCCCATGGAGAGGGGACGGGATCTTCAGAGGCACCTCTGCTGTGTTTCTCGAGCGAGCCCCAGGCCCAGCCCTGCTCTGAATGCCTCCCTCTGGTATGAGGTTATTGTGCCTTATTCAAACAGGCAAATTCAGGTCTCTGTGTCGGGACTCAAGACTGTGGGCTCTCCTTGACATTTTGCCATCCCTTGGCATAGAGCCCAGGGTGGGTAAGAGCCGCTGCAGGAAGGAGTGGGGGACCAACACAGGCTGTATGGAACATCTCTGTAAGTCCTTCACGGTTCACCTCAACCACACAGCCCCATCCTTTTGTCTTCAAAAGTGTGTGTGTGTGTGTGTGTGTGTGTGTGTGTGTGTGTGTGTGT
>NC_022016.1:62730257-62776915 GCF_000317375.1 Microtus ochrogaster | reverse complement strand
ATGGGGGGGGGAGGATAATACAAGATGCCCTGCCTGCCACTGTGCCTTTGACAAATCCCTACCTCTCACCTGCTTGGCTGACTCCAAGATCTGGGATCATCATTTCTGTCCACACATGTGCCCCAAGGGCCTAGGCCCCCTCCCCACTCAGGGAAGGTACATGCCTGTCTGTGGCAATGTCTGCTTCTTCAGTGTCCTAGACTTGGCAGAGACCAATGATTTTTCAGCCAGCAAACCCAGCTCTGTACTATCCCAGCCTCAGTTTCCCTACCTGTACTGTAAGGATGAGGTGGTTGCTGGCCCTGACAGATAACACAGTACCTCACAGAAAACACAGGCCTAGAGCAGGGCTTCGTCAGGTTTGAGTCATTCAGAAGGCGTGTTCTATTAGCCCTGCTTTTCAGTAAGTAAACTGAGACTCAGATATCTAGCAATTAAGGCCCAAAAGATCTCAGGTCACAGAGCTAGGGAACAGATTAGAAAACAAAGGAGTTGGGGCTGTGGCTCAGACTAGTTCTGCAGACCCCAAAGGGAGCCAGATAGAAGTGGAATATGTCAGGTTAAAGCCCTAGGGCCTGAAAGGGAGAGGGAAGGAGAAGAGAAGGGAAGGGAAGCCTAGGGAAGGGCAGGGAGGAAGGGAGGGAAAGAAGGAAGGAAAGAAAGAAAGAGAGACAGAGAGAGAGAGAGAGAGAGAGAGAGAGAGAGAAAGAAAGAAAGAAAGAAAGAAAGAAAGAAAGAAAGAAAGAAAAGAGAAAGAGGCAGAGCTGCAGCCAGAGAAGGTCAGGGCAGAGGTGAGGACCAGCGGAGGGAGGGGCAGTGGTGCAGGGGTCAGCAGGACAGTGTGTGCTGCTAGCTAGCGTGGGTGCCCTGACATTCCTGCTGCTCCCAGTGACCTTGCCATCAGCCTGCACAGCTACTGGCATCGTAATGAGACACTGCCGGCAAGGGTTTGGGCGGTGCTCCGCAAAGCCTCTGGCTGCTGGGGCCAGAGCCAGTTCCACCTTTTCCCCTACAGGCCTGCAAGGCCCTGCATGGGCTCATCTTGGAGTCACAGAATCAGAAGATGGCGTCCCACAGCCTTAGATGGCCTCCAACCCACCCTAAGAACCCTGGACACAGCAGGGTGGGAGGGACTCACCCACAACCGGGCTTCCTGCAGTGCCTGCAACCCTTGCCCACCACTCCCAGGACCCAGCAGCTGGGAATTCCTTGGGCATGACAATGTCATCCCAAGGGGTTGGAAACCTGGCTCTGCTTCTGGTCACAGCCCTGACTGCAAGCTAAGCTGCAAGGCCATCGTTGCATTTCTCTGGGCCTCAGTTTCCCTGCCAGGAAGGCAAGCTGAGAAGACTTTCCAGCCCAGGGAAAGACTCCCAGTTTGGAAGAGCTTTGGGCTATGGTTCCTGACTGGTCAGTATTGCAGGGACTCCAAGGTGACAAGGTGGACCTGGGGTTTCTAGTGTCATCCTGGGGACCTGGGCACCAGCATACTGAAGGAATGCATACATCCTCCAGGGGTTCCTGTCACTCCTCCTGTCCATGAAGATGTCCAGAGCACCTAAGCCTTCCAGATCCCTGCAGCTGCATCCACCCTGGGTTTCCCCTGTCACTAGGGCTCATCTTGTCTCCCATCAGCAAACCCTCTGTTGGCCACTCTAGCCCTCCCTAGCTCCTGGACAGTACAGCTTCACTCCCTCCCTGCCTCTCTATTCTAGACAGGAGCCTGGCTTAGTCGCCATCTTTTAGATAGAAGCGAAATTTGCATGCTGCAAAATGCAGGCATCTGATGTGAACAATTCCTCGTAAACCTACCTGGATATCCTGTACACATCTCGCACCGGAAATGAGCTTTAGAACATTCCCTCGACCACAAAGTGTTGCCAGGGGACACCCCCTGCCTCCTCTCTCTAGTGTCCCCATCTCTCCCATTCTGCAACAATGTGAGAGCCTAATTTCTGGGGTGCTTTTTTTAAGTTTTGCAACCTCCATGGGGATGCCAGATTGACTGTCCTGTTTCTTGGCATGGCCTGGCCCACACTGGTACTGGAAAGCCTGTGGAAGATACAAGACTAGAAGGTGTGCCTCTGTGTCATGAGCCCACAAGGCCCAGGGTTCAGGCACCCCCTCCCCTTCTCTACCAATCCTGACCTGCAGACAACGTACTTCCTGTTCTGATCACTGTACCAGGCAGAGCCAGGATCATGCTCACCTCCTACCATGTCCTTACACACCGTGCACTTCCACCGATGGTTGCTGCTGTTGCCTGGAAATCTGGGCTCCCATAGATGAGCTCAAAACGCACAAGGTGGCCTCCCTGATCCTAGAATGTGGCACAAACTCTGCTCTATCCATGACTTTGCCTGGACGGTGTTTCACAGATGACAGACTCTTCCGAAGAATGATTGAGTCACCTTACTAAGCTAAGCAACGAGCCAGAGGATCAACTGTGCCCCACACCCACACAGTCACATGGAGTGACCTTGTCTGCCCTGCCCCCCCCCCCAATCCCCCACAGCCTCTGCTTCCACACCTGTGAAATGACAGCAAGGCTCTCCTTGCTCTGATGTTGCCTGCAGGAGCCAATACATATTTGTTGGACAAATAGCCCTATGATGAGTGGCCATTCAGAGTGGCAGCATCCCTCATGGTTTCAGAGGGCTGGCTGAGGGAGGACCCCTCACAGACACTGGCTTTGACCTCTAGCCTTTGACCTTGAAGATATAATTATCACAGTAGAAACAGATGAAAACAAATTCCATAGAAACTAGGAGCCGGAAAGGTATGCTTGGTCATGCCCAGGGCTTGGGAGTGTAGATCCTTCCTAGTGCTCACTGTGGCTCAGCTTAGCAAAGCCCAACAGGAGGGCAGCTATGTCTGCCAGTTACCACTAGACGGCGCCAGACTGCAGCCGCAGCTGGTCAGGTGAACCTATTGGCTCCTTGAACCAGACTATCAAGGAGACTACCTTGAGAGGAGGGCTGTGACAAGCAGGCCAGCCAGGGTGGGTGAAGACAGAGATCTGGCTACCCGAAAAGGACTGCCACCTTGGCCTGACATTCTGCGCTTCTAACACAGTAGACCAACGCCTGGACCTTCCGCTAGAGCTCGGAGACCCATTTAACAGATAGCGACACTGAAGATGAAAAGGAGAGGCTGTGAATTTTTGGATCCCCTGGGCTGACAGCCGTTCCTGAACATAGCACAAAACTGTGCGACATCCAAGCCGTCAGCCCCTGGAGCCCCTGGGCTTCAGGGAGACCAGAAAAGTGGCAAATCTGATGGTGGAAGCTCAGGGTGGATGATGGAAGAGGCACTGGGCACACAGAGAGACAAAGGAAGAGACACAGGGCGCACCCACAGAGGGATGGGGGAAGGGGTAGACGAGACATAAAAAAGAAACAACTAGGGTAGGAGGCAGATGGATAGAGTGGATAAAGTCAGGCCTGAGAGAGGAGAGGCAGAGGAGGAAGAGGAGAGGAGAGAGTGGGGATAGGGCAAGCAGAAGAGGTGGACACCAGGAAGACTCAGAAAGAGAGCCGGAGCTGGGAGGCAAGGACATCAGTCCCAGCTTTGCCCTCACAACCCTCGTCCCTCTCTACTCCACTCCAAAGACTGGGGTGGGGGACAGACACAACCCCTTGAGGATGGTGGTTGAGCAAGGCTCCCAGGGGCACTGAAGGCAGACAGGCAAGGTCCCCGGAGTCATGTTGCCAGGAGATGAGGCCCCAAAGCCCCACTCTGTCTCCGGAGCCTCCTCTATGATGGGGCTTGAAGTTTGCCTGGGTAACCCCCACTCGCGCCCTGTCTCCCACCTCGCATCCCACAATGCATGGGCTCCCACCTGGCATCAGTGCAAGGCAAGAGAGGGGGCCTTGAAGACGGGGGAATTTATATTTAGCAAGTACCTGTTGTGTGCCCTAGCTGCTGTCATTTAAACAGGAGACTTCTGTCACAGGTCATAGATGCTGGCGTCTGATGCATTTTTGACAAACACTGAAGTCTTGGGGTTGGGTCTGGGTGCAGAGAAGCCTGGCTCGCATTTCTGCTTGCCCGTGACCAGCTACGTGGCCTATTGCCCAAGTTGCTTCCCCTTTCCGTGTCACGGCAGCCTCCTCTTTGAACAACGTACCTGTTTGATGGACTGGCCCAGGGAGAGGAAAGATGTGATGGGTGGGGGAGGGGCCCAGAGGCTGGTTTTCAGCCTGCAGGGGCTGAAGTCTGAATCCTCAGCCCTCTCCTTCCCGCTTTGAAGACACTGACCTACAACCACCTCCAGCGGCAAGGCGTGAGCCGACTTCTCCCCTAGGCACTTAAATAGACATAATAAGACAGAAAGCCTAAGGGTGCAGGCAAAGCCATACCCACATTCTCAAGTCCCTGTGTGATGCTTTGGGTCATTTGTTAGGACAATTTTGCCTCTGGGCCCTGTTTTTAAATCTTTTGGCAAACCTACTTGAACCCTCCCTCACAAGGCAGTGCCCCAATTACAGAGGAAGAAATAGACTCTTAGCTCTGAGCCTTTGCCTCGGCGCTCATGTTAGTAAAGGGAAGAGTCAAAGCATGGCTCTGGCCAAAGTAAGGGAGGTGCAGGATGGCTAAGGATCCTCCTTGAGGTCCCCGCCGGCTGCTGGCCTGGCCTGGCAGAGCAATGAGAAACCTTGGAGGCAGCAGAGGGAGATCCGAGGCCAGGCCACAGCTTGATTTATGTTCCGTGTCGCCTGTGGTCTGGGTGATCTCCACAGACCATAAATCTCTACTGCAGGCTGGTCAGGTCCCTAGCAGGTGGCAGGGGGCAGCTTCAGGGAGCTGCAGAGTATGCTACCCAGAACAGAGCCTCCCATCGCCTGGCCACCTCCATCAAGGTCTGGTGTCCTCAGGATCTTTGGGGATTCAGAGACTTTAGCGATAGGCAAGGTGCTCGGCTTAATGCACCCATATTCACCTTGTTTCTCAGGCCTTGGGAGGGGAAAACAAAGACTGTGTGGGGTGTGGGCTGCTATAGACAGCTGTGCCAAACCACTCTAACCTGGGCCCCACCAAGTCAGAACAACTGCTTCGCGGACATAGAAACCTAAGGTCAAGGACCTGCACCCCAAGAATTCAGCCTGTCTCTGGGTTTTTTTTTTTTGCTTAAAATGTACCAAGAGGACAGTGGCCAGAATGAGACGAGACACCCAGACACAGCCCCTTCATACAGGCACACCCAACAAAACATTTTATGTTCCGGCACGGGCCCTTTCCAACCTTGCTCACAATGTTTTGCAATTCCTAGGGCTGCGTGACTGTGGGGGAGACAAGCAGAGTGGGATTGTGTGCACACATGCATGTAAAGTTACCTGTTCCTGTGTATACTGCATGCTCGTGGAGCATGCATGTGTGCTTATGCTCACGTATGCATGTGGTGCATGTCTGTGCACGTGTGCATTTGTACACAAGCACTTGTGTGTGTGTGTGCTTTTGCATAGCTGACTATGCCTGTGCATACCCATATAGGTGTGCATGAGCATACAGGTGAGGGATACAGATCTCTGGCTTCCTCAAGCTCCTTCTCTTCTCCCTCCAGCCCTTCTTCTCAGTCTTTGGTCCTTACTTTCTGCTTCCTTCCATAGCCTGGGCTGGACAGAGGGGTGAGTGGGGAGCTGATCCCCCGCCTCTCACAAGGCCCTACTAATCATCTTGTCACCCACCTAACCAAGGCTCTGCCTGCTCTCAGAGGGTCTAGGGATCCCAGCCATCACAAACAAGTGCCCAATCCAGCCCCCACCAGGGGTCATTCATAGCAACAAACCCCAAATCCTCAAGGGGCTGAAGGAACACTGCCAGTCTACTTAGGGCCTGTCCTGTCCATTAGCCCCTTTCCTGTGGCTCAGCATGCTAATGCACGTTTGACAGTTAAGGGCACTGGGTCTCAGAGAGTACAGGGCCTCCTGGAGGCACAGGATGGGTCTGGGGCACAGCCAGTTTAGTGGTGACCCTTTCCCAGCCTGAAGTCACAGGAATGGTAAGGATGCCGGCTGCTCCGTGGAACCCAGAGAACCCTAGGATTCTGCTATTCACCTCCCTCCCCAAGACTCCAGGATCATTTTTCAGGCTCCTTCCCTTGCCTGCTGCTTCCACCCGTGGTGTGAGGCTCCCAGCAGCAGCCTGCAGCCGTGCCCTTGTCCTTCTCAGCTTCTGCCTGTCTATCTGTCGGGCAAGGGTCCTGCTTGAAGTCACCAGGCAGCAGGGTAGCCTGCTTACAGGTTCCGGAATGTTGCTCTTCCAGAGTTAGAAGAACCTGTCTGCTGTGTACTGGTTGTGGGGTGAGCTGGCCCACAGGGCCACCTGGCTCCTAGGACCCTCCCCATCACACTCTTTCTGCCCATGCCATCACATGCCTTCCTCCTGCAGGGCACACAGCTCAGCCAGGAGGGTTTCCCTGCTGTCCCACGTGCTGGCCCTTCTGCTTGGATCACCCATCTGTCTCATCACTTTCAACACTGGCTGACCAAAGTCCTAGACCGAAATTCCACTGGGTCACCGCCTGACAAGCGAAGTGCTCCTGTCAATCTCCAGGCCATGTCTTGCCACTCGTGGGGCTCCATCTGCATCTTTGCTTCATGTTGCTCTGCCCAGGAAAGGCCATGACTCAGGCAAGAAGTCGAGGGACATGTAGGTCCAGGTATATCCAAATGGATGGCAGAGATGCCAGATGCATGGGAGTGTTTGGGTAAAATCTTGTTGACTGCGCCGATGAATGAGAGGTGGAGAAACGAAGAAGCAGGTTTCTTCCGGAGTCCTGTGTGGGTGATAGGCTGCATTGGGAGAGGTCAGGAGGCCTTGCCCACAGCTGGCAGCTGCAGCCTGGTGTGCAGCTCTGCTGGGTGGGAATGCAGTCTACCCCCAGTCTCCTTGCAGAGGGTCTCCAGCATCTTAAGCCTGTGTAGGTTTCACTGGGCAGCCCTGGCTCAAACTTGCTATGCAGTTCTGAGAAAATCCCCGCCCATTTCAGAGTCTCCCCATTCTCATCTAAAAAACAAGAGAGTCGGAGAGGGTGGTCCCTGTTCCTGCCGGCTTCTAGGACATCCTCAGTGCCTGTCACCCCCTAAGTGTACCCCTATATAGTCCCAAATTAGGGCTGACCAGGGCAAACAATGTAAAGTGTCAGAGTATGGCTTCTGAGCAGAAATCACAAAGGTGTGTGGCGGGGTGGGGGGGTGTCACAAAAGGGCTGCGGGGAGAAGGTTCTGTATTGCATATTTCTCAAAGGGAAGCCAGCTGCCATGTTGTGAGGAAGCTCAAGAAACAACAGAGAATTTAAAAAAATGAGGTTTCCCACCACCAAGGGCCAGCTTCAGTGGCTGGGCATGTGCCTTCACCACAGAAGCTGGTCCCTCCACCTCAGGCAAACCCAGAGTCGCTCGGCTAAGCCAGGACCGCAGTCCAGAGAGGCAGCCAAGTGAGATGCTGAGGCGGACATTATGCTACCTAACTGCTGACACAATATGACCAGCCGCTCCACTCTTCTGACCAGCTGCTAGCCACGCCCACTGTGGCGCCTCGCCTCTGTGATGGACTGGACTCTCTCTAAACCATGAGCCAAAATAAATCTTCCTCCTTTAAGTTGCCTCTTTTAGTGGCAGAGGCAGGACCCTGGGTGGCTATGGTAGACTCCGTGCCTCTTAGAAACTATGGATGGATGTAACCCGACACGGCTTTGACCACAGATGTACGCTGATTCATAGGCAGGGCTTTCTGTAGAGATCATTTGGTGACTAAAGGGAAAGACTATCTAAGCAGCAGTTCAGAGACTCTCCCTGCCTTGTATAGGGGAGCAGTCCTGGCCCAGCCTAAGTACAAAGGCTAAGGGCTCCAAAGTTTGTGTCATGTTTTTATAATTCCCCTGTCTCTGTAATGCCTGCCAGATGTGTCTGATTCCTGTCCTAGTGTGGCCCGTGTACTCTGCAGGAGCTTCGTGCAGATGTGTACAGGTTCTAGACAGAGACGAGAGAGCCTAAGCTATGAGGCAGGGAGGATTTGAGCACCAGGTTTTTAAAGTCTCTGACCCTCAATTTCACTCTATCAGGAGAGCTGGGGAGATGAAAGAATGAAGGTTGGGGCTCTAACTAGGTTCCATGTCTGCATAACAGGACAGTCAGACAAGCGTCTCCAGGCATGGATGGTAAGTTCTAAGAGGGAGAAGGGGATAGACACTAGACAACAGATTCCCCTGGGGATCTTCTTCTCTCCCTGGTCCCCTATCAGAGGCAAGATGCAGCCCCGAGGATAATGTGGGGAGAAGGCTCAGGCAGACGTGTTCTGGGAGCAAATGGATGGGAACAGGAAGAGAACAGGAAGGAGACACGGATTCCAGTCCCGTCTCCAATAGGAACCAGCTGCAGGGCAAGAACCAGCCAATGAAAACTCCAGTGTCCCTTCTAGAATCAGTGAAATGGAGGCTGTGGTAAAGACAGATGTGCCATAGCCATAGCCAGAGGTCCAATGGCCACTCTGCACAGAGATCAAATGGAGATGTCAGGGTGCGAAGGCAGAAGGCAGGAAGGGCTTTTAGCAGTCACATGAGACTAGAGTGAAGGACCTCAGGTGTCTTCCAGGGCTGACATAGATTTTGGCTGAGGTGGAAGGAAGGTTGGGATGTGGCAGAGGAAGGTACAACAAAGTAGGCTTGGCTAGACTATGGTCTGTCTGAATGTTACCTTGCCCTGGTTCTGTAAGGGGACTCCCATGAGGGGAGGAAACTTTCCTGGAGGAAACTGCTCCTGTGTATTGGGTGGCCTCAGCTCCCATCACAGGCGATTGCTCCTGTTTAGAAGGGGATTTCATGGGAGTGATCTGTTTGCACGGCTCCCGCCTTCCTGAATCCCAGGTGACTGCAGGTTTAGGACAATGAAGATCTTTAGGGCTCTTTTAGGGATCTGAAGAGGGACACTGTAAAGGCTCAGTTTCATGCCTCGGTTTTTCTCGTCTTTGTGCCGACAGCTCTGAGGAGTGGGAGAGGTTCCTCTCACTAGCTTTGAGCAGTGGCTCCTTGAGTGATTAATACACTTATGAGCGGAGGTTAGCAGGAAGATGGAGGAGTAAAGAAGACAGATACAAGATGAAGGCAGCCTGCCAAGCTTCACTCTGCTCCATACTTATCTGGCATCAGTGGCCTGAATGAGTCTGCTTTTTAGGAAAAGGACTTGTGGTCATCTTCTGAGACAGGGTCTCATGCAGCCCAGCATGGCATCAAACTCACTGTATAGCCAAGGATGATCTTGAATCCCTAATCCTCCTGCCTACCCTTTCCAAGTACGGGGATCCCACCACACACAGCTTAGGGAAGAACTTAGTAAGTGTCTGGTGTGCTACTATACACATAATCCTCACCATCCCACACTGAGGAACATGGTCACCATCCATGCGTCACTCTGTGCTCACCTCCACGTGCCAGGCATGGGGATAGGACAATGGACGTGCAGCCCTGTTCTCAAAGAGCCATGTTCTAGGGAAAGAAGCACAGTCAAAGTGATGGATTAGGGGGTAGGAAAAACCATGAAGAATTCTTTCTCACATTGCATTTCTTCGGGGGTGATTCCTGGGGCAAACTCTGCTGCAGGCTGCCCTCACTTAGGAACCCGTGCTCAAAGAGACTCCATGTGCAACTTCCACAATAAGGCACACGGGGCAACACTGCAGCAGCATCTCCCAGCAGCAGCTCTGGAAATGATAGGCCACAGGTGTCATTGTTTCTTTAGCTCCTCCCCCTCCCCACTGCCACCCTGCCCAGTAAGGCTCCCGGCCTCACCCACCACCTCCCTCCAAGGGCAGGGAAAGATTGTGGCACTGCAGGGTGCATTTGGTGCAAAGCACAAATGCTGCATGCAATGGACAGATGCATGGTGGATGGTATTCACTTAAGTGATAGAGTAAGCCACCTAAGAAGGTAGCATTCAAGCAAAGAGTCTATGGAGGTCAGTGAGAAATCCCCTAGTGAGGGTAAAAAGAAGGAGCAAAGATCCTAAAGCAGGTGACAGGCCAGGAGACCAGTGAGTGGGAACAGTAACCCAGGAGCAAGATGCCATCGTGCAGAAATGACTGGTCTCGACAGGATTCGAATTCCATGTTACTTTTTCAATTTATTATTATTTATTTATTTATTTGTGGCTGTGAGTGTGCCACAGTGCATATGTGTGGAAGTCAGAGAACAATGTCATGGAGCCAGTTCTCTTTCTACCTTTAAGTATGTCCAGGTCATCAGGCTTATATGGCAAGTACCTTTACCCAGAAAGCGATCTCATTGGCCCCTGGTTTTGTTTTTTGAAGCAGGGTCTTGATATATAATCCAGGTTAACCTGGATCTCACATTCCTCCCACCGCAGGTCCCTGAGTGCTGGGATTACAGGCATGTGCCACCATGGTCGACTAGGGTTGGGTGTCATTGGGGTGAGCTAGGACTCGCTTGTTGTTCCAGAACGGCCACTGGGAAGCAGCATTGTCGATGGACAGACGATTATATGAGGCCAAAGCCTGCTTCTGCCCTTCAGTAGCTCTCTGACTTTAAACAGGACACTTGGCCCCTCTGAACTTTAGCTTCCTCCTCTGTAAATGGGGGTGAAATGGAGATTATCTCCTAGGATTACTGAACAAGCTAAATGTTCTGAGATCCCAGCTTTGTCAGGGCTAGAGAACTATTTGCTGGTTTTCCAGTCACTCTTGCTTCCGCTTGGGAAGCCACACCCCCTTCCCCCTTTCCCTGGTCACCACCACCACCTCCTTTATCAAGATGTCAGTCCGTTCTTTTTCTACCCTCTGTGAGTACTAGACCCTAAGACTCCAGGGTCCCCACCTCTGGATCCACATCTGCATCTGTTGAGAGGGACCAAAACCTGGCCAGCTGTCTATGTTGAGGCCAGAGCTTAAGGGAACACCAGCTCTAATCAGGACCAGCAGCAGGTGGTACTCCCTGAACATCACCAGGTGGAATCCCAGCTGCCCAGGGGCTCCTCCTCCCAGGGGGGCTGGGAAACAGGGGGTCCCACCCTGAACCCCTCAGCCCAGCTCGACTCTGGCAGCCGAGCTCTTGGGTTGGCATGAGCTGGTGGCTCACCCAGGAGGGGAGAGCAGCTGCAGAGAGGGTGGGAGAATTCCTCCCGCTGCTGGATTTGTAAAACAATTGATTAAAGACAATGCAATTAATTATTCTTTGATGAAATAGTGGAAATTACCAAGAAAATGAAGATTTCAGCAGCCGAACATTAAACCCCTCTAATTATGTCATTTCTGAAAAGGGGGGAGGGAGGGGAAGGGTGGAGTGGCAAGATGATGGCAAGAAGAAAAGAAGTTTAAAAATAGATGGGGTGACCCTGGAGCTTTATGCGGGCTGGGCAGAGGAGGCATGGATGAGGCTACCACCCTTAGGCCTAAACCACATGGTTGCGAGGAGGAAATAGGGATTCCAGAGCTCTCTGTGGGGTCTAGAAGCAGTCTGGGGGGCAGACACTGAGATACATGCCTTGAGTCCTTAGAAAGCATCCCCAGCTCTTCTCTTTATAAATGGGACAGAATGAGGCTCAGAGAGGCATCATGGCTTGCTCAAGGATGCCTAGCTACCAACAGAGATAAAACTTGAACTTGGATCTTACCCCAGAACCTGAACTGTTTCAGCCCTGCCTGGCTGGAGTCTAATGGAGCAGACACTACAGACAGCTTTGACACATGCCACTCTGAGAGCTGCCCCTCTTCCCCCAAGCCTCCATCTTGGGGCTGGTTTGAGCACTGAGTAGCTGCCAGGTGCCAACTTTGGCTGATCTGAATTGGGCCAGGCATCCAGTAACACCTGGTGTGAGATGAGGTCTCCCTAACTTCCTGTGTCCTCTGTGATACTCCCCAATAGGCTTCTGCAGGCCAGGGAGGGGTGACAAGTATGTCCTGCCTACACCTGACCCAACTACCTCTCCCAAGAAACCAAGATTAGAATGCTAAAGGCTTAGATGCTGTCAGCCCGGCTTTGCTAGGCGATACTGGGTGGCTTTCTTTCTCAGTCCAGTTCCCCTGTCTGCCACAGAGGGTACATCTGTCTGCCCATGAGAGGCTGCTGGGCACAGTCTGTTTCAGTTCAAATAGTAAACTCAGTCCCAGGGAACCTCAGCCAGCTTCAGAAGAGGGAGAAGAGGAATGAGGGAATTCAGAACTAGGAAAGAAAGGTTTCTGTGGGACGGGCTGGAGGACCAAGGGAACAGAGAAAGGCCAGCAGGGGTGTCAGTCAGGGGACCAAGGAGAAGGTGAGAAGTGGGCCCTGGAAAAGGGCTAACTCCTGCCCCCCACAGACCATCACAGCAGGTCCAGCCTGCTGGAATGGTTGGCCCTGGCAGGACCAAACGCAGAGGACTAGCGGTTCTCTTTCAGCTTGGCAGAGAGTCCCCGCCAGCTTGATCTGCATTTCCCTCTCCTGGACCTTATCTCAGGCCGATCACATCATTTTTCTGAACGCTCTCAGTCACTATCAGCCTCATTTTTTATCAGTTAATATTTCCAATCTGATCTGGCATCGAGACTCCAATTTCTCATCCAGTCCTAACAGGCCTTTGCCTCTGCAGCCTAGCAGGTGCAGTGTGAGACACCTGAGGTGGGGCAGTAAGGCCCTGCCTAGTTCATGCGAAGCACAGAGACCAGAAGTTGCCTCCAGGGAATATCGCCAATGGGACTTGGAGGACTTTCTCACTGGGACCCTTTAACTGGCATCTCCCTGATGGGGACCTTGGTGTCTGCAGCTGTGATAGCTCAGCTTCTGCTTCCAGGCTCCCCACACAAGCTTGGAGAGCTTCCCTGTGCATCAGGTACCCCTCCGTGCAGCGTGCCTGCAGGGGCTACTGGCACCAGAGAGAAGCCACCGCAGACCGCAGACCGCATGGAATCACCGCCCCTTCTAGGCCCGCCTCTAAGCAGGGCCTGACTCTAGGCCACAGGTCAGCTTTTTCAAACATTCCTCCTAAAGTAATTCTTTCCACACAGAGTACATCTGTCAGGGGGCTCCTCGCTGCCACCCATGTCCCTGCTCCATCCTCACTGCTCTCTTAGCATGGCACAGAGGTGACATGGGTCACAGAACCAACTTGGGGTTGCCATCTCACAAGGCCCAAGGAGCTGTCTACCAGTCTGGAATGCGAGGGTTCTCAACACAAGAGGTAAACCCCAAAGGAGCAATGCCCCGTTTGGAAACCCATCCTTGTGTAACAGTAACCTCCATCAGTTCAGAATTCCTGGACCGCCAACCCTGTCCCCTGGCCCAGACCCTCCTCCACTGGACAAGACATAAAGTATTGAAGGGCAGGACCTCTCTGCAGCCATCCCAAGGTCTCTGGTCAAGGCACGGGACCTGAGGCAGGCGGAACACGAGTCTCCCAGCTGGCCACCTCACTGACCACACTCTTGTCACAGTTCAGCCCCCAGCTTTGTTCTCTTTGATCAGCCTGATGATGTAGGGGTGGTGGCCAAGAAAACCCGCATCCTCAGAGGCAGCAGCAAGAACAAGGCTAAGAACTGGACAGACCTTGTATTCGAATTCCGGGCTATCTTTTTGACTGTCATTTCTAAAACCAGTTTCTCCCTCTGTGAAAGGGGTATGCTAACACAACCACGCCATGGCTGGGAAGATCCCCTGAGAGGAGTCCTAGCCAGGTGCCAGCACGAAGCAGGCCAGCCTCTTCAGAACCCTCCCTTGAAGAATCTCTTCCTCCTGGGCTTGACTCAAGCCCAGTAACAGAGTTTCTGGCTGCACGGGGTCTTGAACTTGTCATCTTTGCCAAGTAGAAGATGGCTGTGATGTGCCTAGGGCTCTCTGAAAGGGTCCTTGGAACCAGGAGTGGGGCACAGCCTAGCGAGCAGGGAGGGCTGTTCCTCCACCCATCTGCTCCCAAACCCCTCCCACCAGGGGGATGGCGCTCGGCCCCTCCCCCAGCTCCCGGCACAGATGGCAGGAAGGAAATGCCAAGGCAGGGACAGGGAGGGGCCACTCAGCCCCCAGCGGCAGCAGCCCCTGCCAAGCTTCCCACAGAAACAAGAAAGGAGCCCCTCCCTCACCCATGGCATTGCCCCTCTGAGAGCCACAGCCCACTGATGCCCTGGTGCCTTGCATCCTGTTGTCATGGTAACCAGGACGGGGCTGACGTGCCGACAGGCAGTCCAGGAGCCGCTGCCACATGCATCACTTGAACTTGATGTGACAGACACTGGCAGGCGGCTTGCACAGGGGTGGAGGGAGGTGGTGCCCCTTTGGGCAAAGGGATCCAAACCAGACAGGGGAAGCTCTCATGGAAGCCTGCCAGCCAGGACATGTTTAGGGTCCTCTGAAACCCGTGAGGCCCTAGAGGCCCCACCCATGGCCTGTCGTGGGTCCTCTCCAGCTCCCTTTTTTTCTTCGCTTTTGTAAAATTGGAAGAATGGGCTAGGTGGGAAAGAAGAAATAAAATAGCATGGGCTTGTTTTGTGATTGAAATATGACACAGATGTGGTTATTGTGGAAAGCCAGGCTCTGTCCTGGCTTCCGCTCCTTCCTGCCATCTGCCAGCCCTGACTTTCTGTTCTGCAGAATGGGGATACAATGCTGCCTTCTCCACTGGGTTTGACTGTCCCACTCATCCGTGTAAAAAAACGTTGTCAGTTTGGCTCAGTTAATAGAGTGTGTACCTGGCACGCACAAAGCCCTAGGTTCAATCCTCCGTACCATATATATCAGGCATGCTGGTGCATGGTTCTAATTTCAGAATTCTTGAGGTAGAGGCAGGAGGATCACGAGTTCAAGGACATGCCTATGTAGTGAGTTTGAGGGCCAGCCTTGGCTACCTAAGAACTTGTTGGGACACAGTGAGAAAGACTGACCTATTTCCTACCCTCGGGAGGGGCAGACTCAGAGCAGGTGACAAGACTATGGTGTCACTGGGACAAGAGAAAGCAAAGATCAGGAGTAGCAGAATACCCGAGCCGAGGCTGATTTTAGACCTGGGTGGAGGTTGACTTTAGGAAGGAAGCGAGAAGGTGGCTTCTCAGCTTTGAAATCATTGAAGAGCCGGACTCTCTTAGTCTCCAGGCTCCGAGGCAGAAGACAACTGTGCCAAGGTGGGAGGGCGGGGAGAAGCAGGGAGGAAGAGCACTGTGGCTAGGGCTGGAGCTAGAACTGGCTGCTTTATTCCCAATAGGACAGGAAGCTAAGGACAAAGGCCATGTGGCCTGACCTCCATCGGGCATGCTGCTTGCAGGTGCTAGCGCCCAGAGACTGCACCTGTGACGTTGCCCGAGTAGAAGCCAGGTGCAAGGCAAGGATATGGTGTGAGTTTGGGGGCAAGTGAAAGAGATGGGGAGAAGGAATCAGAGACAAGATAATTTGTGGCATAGAATCACTAGGGCTCACTCATGGTCAAGATGTGTGCATGTTGCCGGGCGGTGGTGGCGCACGCCTTTAATCCCAGCACTTGGGAGGCAGAGGCAGGCGGATCTCTGTGAGTTCGAGACCAGCCTGGTCTACAGAGCTACAGAGCTAGTTCCAGGACAGGCTCCAAAGCCACAGAGAAACCCTGTCTCGAAAAAACAAAAAAAAAAAAAAAAGATGTGTGCATGTTGTGAGGGGAAGGTGAGTGACACTCGGGACTCTGGTTTTAGTAGGGCTTAAGGTATTGGGAGGTGCCTATTTCTAAGACCAGGAAACCCAGGTAATTTGTGAGCTATCTGTAAAGATGAGACTTAAGCCGAGAGTGGCGGTACACTCCTGCAATCTCAGCACTCAGAAGCCAAGGCAAGAGGATCTTGAACTCAAGGTCAGCCTTGGCTACTTGGTGAGGGACTAACTACACCTTCTGTACCGGCGGAGTACAGCAGGGGTAGAGTGCTTACCCAGCATGTACAGAGCCCTGGGCTCCAAACCCAGCACTGCAGGAATTGGGCGCAGCAGGGAACACCTGGAATCCCAGCACTTAGAAAGTAAAGGTAGGCGGATCAGGAAGTTCAAGGGCATCCTCAGCAATATAGTGAGTAGGGGCTAGCCTGTGGGAGAGAGAGAGACAGAAAGAGACAGAGAGACAGACAGACAGACAGACACACACACACACAGAGACTTAAGTTATCTTTCACCTCCTGTCTCCTGGTCCAGCATCTTCCCACCTTCCTCCAGAAGACAGACCTGGAGAAGATGCCTGATGGGAGCTCTTGGTTTACAAACGACAGATACACCTGGGGCATCCACAGGCACAGAGAAGGATGGCCTCCTTGAGGAGCCCACAGATGTGACTAGAGAGATGGAGTCAGTAGTACACTTGCTCTCCCAAGTTCCGAGTCTTTTTAAAATTGGGATCAAATTTAACTTTTTTAAAAAAAACTCTTTCCCTCTTCAGTGAGGTTTCTTGGCCACCTAGGATCTAAAAGTATGGAAAATGAAGAAGATGGTGGCACACTTCTAGAGGTTGGGAGGGCGAGGTGGGAAGATGGCAAGTTTGAAGCTAGCCTGGGCTTAAAAACCCAAACCCAAAAACACCTACAGGAAGGACATGACAATGAATCATTTGTGGAGTGGGAAAAGACTACCCCAGAGGCACACAAATATATGTTTTCAAATGTCACTATTCTGGAAACAGTGAAAGTAAATGGGGGCGGGGGGGATAATAGTAGCACCCTCTCGACTTTGATGTAGCAAACAGACTCCCACACTCCCATCCCAAAGCTTTAGAGAATGTTACTGGCCAGGCTCAAACCACACAGCAACCTGTGGTCAATCAACTATGGACAAGGTCCAAGAGGAACATGGCAGCCCAGACAATTTTAGATTGTCTGCCATTCCTAACAGGAGGGAAGGGTGCCAGGCAAACAATGCCCCTTACACGAGGGTCAGCAAAATCTCTGAGCCGAGGGGTGTGAAAGAGCCAAGAAGACAAGGAAGATCTACAAAGAAAGGGGACACTTGACAGCTGGGACTCAAGACCTGTCAGAGGAGGAATGCAAACATTACCCGATGAAGGGACGGATCCACCTCAGAGAAACCAGAAAAGAACGGACCAGGTCCGGGTGAATGGGTATTACTAATAATGACTACAAAGTCTATGTCCCTGGAGCCTAGGGTTACCAAGGCAAAGGCCTAGAAACCCACTGGGGTTGCACTGAAAAAGCAGTCTAGGTGGAGGGTAGTCAATCACTTTAGGTGGCGCTGAACACTCTATCTTTTCTTTTTCTGACAGGGTCTCGCTGTGTAGCCCAGGCTGGCCCTGAACTCACAGAGATCAGCCTGCCTCCCACATACCAGGCTCAAAGGAGGCCTGCGCCATCGCACCCAGGCCAGCTGGCAAATCTTGATGCTCACTAGCTGCGTGAAGTTGGACTTATTAGATGTCTTATCTCCAAGTCTGAGTTTGCTTCCACTGAAAATGGTGGGTGTGAACCAGGCATGGCAAATAGATACCTCTCATTCCCACATCTGGGGGGCCCCCAAGGGAGAAGGTTTCTGAGCCCAAAGCCAGCCTTGTCTGCACGGCCTCACCTGCTCCCAGAGCTACTGTAAGATGCAGCCAATAGTGTCATCTTCCCTGTCTATGGCCTCTACAGGGGAGGGGTGTGCATGGGGAAAAGGGCAGGGAAAGTGTGCTGAACTTTTGAGCTCTGATGAGAGAGCACGCCGGAATGCAGCAGGTTTTCATTTGTGGTCCAGGGCTGCATCCTGAGCAAGTGACGGAGGCCCTACTTTCTGACCTTCTGCTCTGTGTCAGGCACTCCGCCAGGTAATTTACTCCCATTATCTCACACAGCAATGATCGGGGGCCGTGTATCGGTTAGCTTTTGCTGGATAATAAGTCAGCCCAACGTTTGTGGCTTAAAACCACCACCACTTACTGGTGAACCTTGTGATGCCGTGGTTTGGAAATGCAGCTGGGCCGCTCCGCCGTCGGCTGGGCTCACTCAGGCATCAGCAGTCAGCTGCTAGTCAGTTAAGTGGCTCTGCTTCTGGGGGTTCGCCAGCTGTCATCAGAGGGATGGGCGGGATCTGGCCATGTGTCTCTCTTCATGCAGCAGGACAGTCCCAGCTTGTTCACACCACAGCTGGGAAGGGTGCCAAGAGGACAAGGGAGAGCATGCAAGACCTCTTGAGACTCGGGCTCAGAACTGGCCCTTGCCACTTCTACCACAGTCTGTCACAGGCTGGAGTAAGTCACAAGGCCAGCCTAGATCCAAGGAGAGCAGAGAAACTACAAAGTTGTGTTGATGTGAACGAGATATGTTCAGTACAGAGCCGGGTGTGGTGGTGAACATGTTTAATTCGGGCATTCGGGAGGCAGAGGCAAGCAAATCTCTGAGTTCGAGACCAGCCTGGTCTACAAAACAAGTTCCAGGACAGCCAGGGCTACACAGGAATACCCTGTCTTTTAAAAACAAAAGGCATGCTCAGTGCAGGGGATAGATGCAGCTACTTGCAGTCACACTCAGGTTTCACTACCACGGCTATCTTAGATGGCAAGCCCCACCCACAGGTTCCAGTGCATTCCAAAGGCAGGGAGCCTTAAGGAAACGAGATGTACTGAATCCACAGGGCTGCAGAGTGCAAGAGCTGTGACCCAGCCAGCAAGACTCAGAGAAGTAGCAATGTCTTGCCCAATTTATATAGCAAGCAAGCTCTCGAGTCTTCCATTTGGCTGCCTGGCGACACTCAAACTCCATTCTCTCAGGGGATGGTGGTAGAGCCCTGCTTGACACAGTCTCGAACAACCCACGATAACAAGTGCCAGTGAGCTTGGCTGACATGGATGAAGCAGGAGAAAGGTCTGGAGTTAGGTTAGAGATGCTAGGGAAGATGGCTGGTGAGCAAAGTGCTCACTGTGCAGGGATGAGGACCCGAGTTCTGATCCCCAGCACCCATGTAAAAAATAAAAATAAATTAATTAAACAGCCAGGCTTGCTGACAGACACCTGTAGCCCTGTGGAGACAGGAAGCTCCTAGGGCTTGCTGGCCTGCCAGTCTAGTCACTCTGTGAGGTCCTGTTTAGTGAGTGACCTTGTTTCTGGGGGGAGGGGGTAAAGAGTAACTGAGGGAGACACTTGAGATCCACCACTGGTTTCCACATCCATGGGTGTGTGTGTATACACACACACACACATACACACATGTATATACATCACGTAGGAAACAAACAAATAGCAACAACAACAAAAATCTTGAGTTACAGGCAGGGGAGTATCAGGGGATGGAGCAGAGCCCATGGCCCTGGCAGAGACAACAGTTTTATGCTAAGGATTCCAGCCTGCCACACAGAGAGACAGAACCCTGTTAGCCAGACCAACAATGACCCTTCCCAAGGCCAAAACTCTGTCTGGGCCTCAGGCTGGCAGGGTCCCATCGGAAGCCAGCAGTGAGGGAGCTGCCTCTGGTGTCTCACTGAGTTCCCAGCCCCAGAGGTGACAGGCAGGGCCAAGAGATCAAAGAGGTGCCACCGGGCTGAATAAAAGATCTTCCTCTCAGAGTGCTCTCATGTCATCTCCGCCTGGCTGAGGCTGAGTAGAGGGCCTGGCCTGCCAGGGGACTGCCCCACCTCCTCACCTCTACTGCCACGGCCCCTCCCCCACAGACACCAGAGCCAGGAGCACAGCTGTGCCCAGCCAAGCTGCCGGGTGCCAAGCGGGGCCTGGCGGGCTCCCTCTCATCTGTCTCTCTTTAGCAGGAACAAATGGGAATGAGGGAATCAATTAACAAGGCTCCTTAGCCAAATGACGGCTGCTCCCACCTCCCCAGCCTATTAACCCTTTTCTTCCAGGGCTGGGGAAGACTGTTGGGCTTGTTGCTGCAAGCCCAGGCCCTGGGGTGCCACTGAAGGCCAGGCTCTTGTCTATGTCAGATGTGGGTGGCAGCTGCCAAACTGGAGAACAAGTGCCAAAACATGAGAAGCGAATTTCACCTCAACAGAACCTGGGGTCAGTCCCAGCACACTCAGAGCTGGCTGCTGCAGGGCAGACCTGGCTCTTTTCTTTCCTCTCTAGGGACCTGGGACCCCTCATGGAAACAGAAGGGGAAGGTATAACAGTGGTCCTTAGCCCAGGAGAGTGAGTCACAGTCAAGTCCCCTCTGAGACCCAGGCTGAGTCTGGAAAGTTTATGTGCCTAGGGGACAGGGTGGGAGGTGTCAAATGACTTTGCATTAGCCCTGAGCACTTTCCCTCCTCTGAAAGCAAATACCCAAAGCTAAACAATCTGAATGATTCCGGAAAGCAAGAAGAAGATTCTGGAAGTCCTGGGTTGTCAGAAGCTCTAGGTTCAAGTACCTGTTCAACATTGACACATTGCCTGATGACATTTTGAATTATTAACTAATAGGCCATTCTCATCAAATGTCATTGCTTTTGGCCCAGGAAGTTTCCCAAGCCTTGGGTTGGCTTTAGCCTTGAGCTGGGTAAGTTATACAACTCAAGAGGTACTGTTCACAGCCTACATCACCACAGACAAGGCCACTGAGATCACTATTGTAATAGATGAGAGGCATATGCAGAAAGACTTATCTAAGTTAAGGAGCTGGAGAGATGGCTTAATTAAGGAAAAGGCTTGCTATGCAAACAAGGGGACCTGAGTTTGGATCCCCAGTATCCACATAAAAAGACAGCCATGGTGGCATGTACCCCCAGCACTGGGAAGGCAGAGACAGGAGGATCTCTGAGGCTTGTTGGCAGCCAGTCTAGCCAATCTGTGAGCTCCAAGTTCAGTTGAGAGGACCTTAGAAAAAGTAAGGAGGAAAGCAATTGAGTAAAATATCAGAAGGTTACCTCTGGTTTCCATAGGAATACACACATGCACACATACACATTACAAAATATATATACAAATTTTTAAAAACTGGATGCAGCTTACATGGAAAAATCTACCATTTCAACAGGGACAAGCATACACATTACAGAATATATATACAAATTTTTAAAAACTGGATACAGCTTACATGGAAAAATCTACCATTTCAACACGAACCTCAAAGGCAGGAGATAGCAAGAAAGACAATTGAGGACAGGACAATCAGGAGATCAATCGGCCAAGCCCCACCCACCCACTCCAGCGGTTTCCAGAGGCAGGGAGCCAAGTGTGCTCCAAGACAATCTTCACTCCACGTGGAGGTAGGATATAAGTGTGCTCCAGCCAGTGTCTCTGAGATGTTTTGGTCAATCCACGCACCCATGGTTCCCTGTCACAAATAGGCAGTGAGCATCTACAGTTAGCCACTCACCAGTTAGGTTGCCAAACAGTAGGGTTAGCATAGGATGTAGATAAAACCACACATATCCACCAACCACACCAACTTTGGTGAAATGGAGATATACTGAGTCTCACCCTTCTGACTGGGAAGATGGAGATAATCAGAATGCCAACCTCACTGAGCCACCATGAAGATTAAGGGACATAATTCAAATGAGAGTGCCTAGTACATGTTGATATGGGAAACAAGCTTGACTCAGGACCTCTCCAAGGAAGCTAATTCCCCCAGCTCTGATGCTCCAGGGCCCCAGACTCCAAAACAGTTGGTGAGTGAGCAAAGAGCCTCTTCTCTGGAGCCTGCTCTTACTCAGGACAGGGGAACTCTTCTTGCTCTCCTTCCTTGTCCAGGGCTACTCCCACCCTCCAAGGCTCTGCCCACTGCCCCGGGAAGAGCATTCACACACATCTCCAAAGCAGGCAGTTGGAGTTCAGACTCTATTCTGGCTGGGTGATCATGCTCAGACCCCCCCCCCACCCCTTTGTGCCTCAATTTCCTCACCCTAAACAACAAGACTGATAAGTGAAGCCACCTCACAAGGTTGTTTTGTATGTGGCCCGTCACATAACAAATGCCATGCAAGTATTAGCCATTCGCGTTATTAACGCGGCTGGCTCCCACTCCATCCTGTTGCGGAAATGGCATGGACCTCTGCAGGAGAGAGCTGAGTGCTGGGACAGAGCCGTAAACAAGACTGATTGACGCCGTCTGTCCTCCTTGCTCCCATCCTGGAGGGAGGCAGACACATCAACAGGCAATTGCAATGCAGCGTGACCAGGGCCACTCCCCAGGGAAGTCCAGGCTGGGGGTTGGGGGTGGGGTGTGGAACACACCGCCCAGCCAGAAAAGAGGCCAACCCCACAGAGGGCCAGGCCACCTCTAGTGGAGGTGAAGTCTGTCAGACAATACAAGTTGTCTAGGGGATAAACAAACAGGGAAGGGCCAGCAAGATGGCTCAGCAGGTAGAAGTACTTGCTGCCAAGCCCAAAGGCCTGAGTTCCATTCCTGGGATCCATGTGGCTCAAGGAGAGAACTGACTCCCTCAAACTGTCCTCTGACCTCCACACACATGTTCTAGCATACAACTGCATGCATATACACACGTGTACGTGCACATATACATATGCACGCACACTAAATCAATAAATGCTTAATTAAAAGGGGGCAGGAAGAAGGGACTAGGCAGTCCAAGTGTTTGAGAGTGGGGAGAGGGGTTGCAAAAACACACGTCACCTAGGCAGTCCTTGGTCAGTACTGGTGAAGGAATCCTGGGAAAGGATAAGATAAACCTGGAGGGCATCTCAGGGGTGGTGCGATGGAGCTGCTCCTCTCATTGGCCAGTGTGTGATTTGCTATTTGACTGAGGGGTGGGAGGGTGCATAGAGAGACTGCATCGGTAAACTTGTACTTCAGTAACATTAGGTGTGAGGGTGTATGGTGTGCGGGCATGTTTGGAAGGGGGGGGGCTTGTTAAGGGTCACTATGCCTGTTTGAGTCAGTGGAGGGAGAGAACACCATGCATGAAGTTCAGTGCGTATGTCTGCGGGTGTCCCTATGCCTATGGATGGCGGTATGTGCATTTTATGTGCGAGAATGTTCTTGCAGGTTAAGTTGCCTGAGTGTGAGAGAAAGAGAGAGGCAGGGCAGAGAGCCGCCGTCCTCCCTCTTCTAGCCCTGCTGCAGAACACACACACACACACACACACACACACACACACACACACACACACACTGGGGTTGAGCGGGAGGGGAGGCTGCCCGTGGCTGCCACAGCCAGTCAGAACTTGCTCATTTGCATGTTAATGAAGCCCTGGGAACTCTCCAGCTCCAGACTGACAGGAGCCCCTGGCCCAGTCCTCCCCTGACAAGCCTGGGAGGGAAAGGGAGGCTGAGATCTAGCCAGGGAAGAAGAGGCAGCCGAGGAGGAGGGGCTGGGAGGAAGCTCCCCTTGCCCCTACCCCTACCCTGTCCAGCAGCTAGCCGGGTATTCCATGGCCTCCAGTTTTCTTCCTAGGCTCCTAGCCCAATGTAAGAGAGCTAGGGAAAAGCCTTCCCCAGCCTGGGGAGAAGTCAGAGGAATCTGCCTAAGGATCCAGATCAAATGTGGCACACCCTTCAAACCACCCACACTCTGAGAAGTCTCCCTGGGAGCAGTGTGGTGCTCTCCAGATATTAGCCACACTAAAGGAGCCACTGCATGCCCCTGCCACCTCTACCTAACAGAAAGGTTCATCTGGGTCCAAATCTCTCAAGTCCTAGCCACTGCCAGAGTTCTGTCAGGAGGGGGCATGTCAGGGTAGGGAGGGGAAAGGATCGAGAATGGAGTCTCTGGAGACATGTGGATACTGGGGTAACAATGGAGGGGTCCCTGTATCTGTGGTGTTCAGAAAGTGTAGGTCCCTAGCTCTGACCTATAGCCTGGGTTCAATTCCTGGGGCTCCTACTATTTTATCCCTCGGACTTTTGGAATCAGATTCCTAGCCAGCCCCTGATTCTGTCACCTTCCCCAACCCCCAACTCCCTTTAGGCATCACCCATTCCTCCCCCTGCCTTTTTTTCTTAGCCAGTCACTTCCCACAGGAGGCCATTACTCTCTGGGGAGCCCACAGCAGCTGGCTACCAAACATACTGTCTGGTTTTGTCTCAGAAATGTGTCCCCTGCCTTGGCACCAGGACTCTTGGGCTAGGGCCCTGGCTCCTCCCTCCTCAGTCTGGGCGCACAAGGCACTTTCTTTTCCTTTTGCTTTCCTGTCCTCCCACCTCTCTGCTCTGCCCTGGGTTTGGCTGAGCCCCTCTGTCTTTCCCCAGCCTCTGCCTCCATCTCTCCCTCCTCCCCAAATGCTCCAGTATATTCTCTCTCTCTCTCTCTCTCTCTCTCTCTCTCTCTCTCTCTCTCTCTCTCTCTGGCCATTGGTCTGGCCATACCCCCACCCCTGGCCCTGAGATGTCCTTACTATGGAGAGGTAGAGGTGAGGCCCCTCCAGGCCCCGAGTCTCTGCAGGTTGAGAGAATAGACGGTTGTTGCGGGTGTTGATTGCAGAAAGGATATCTGGCAGAAATAAGCTGCTTTTTCTGCTTCAGTGACGACTGTTACAATCAAATTGTCCACAGACAATTAGTGGAGTGGGAGAAATAAGAATTAGATTTCTAATTATTTTCCCAGTAAAAGCCTCCCTGGACCTGTGGGTGAGGGGGAAGGGCTTCTCAGTGAAGCTCACAAGTACTTTGGGGCCTGGTATCCTTCGAGCTGGGGGCAAGGGCCCAGGTTGGAGTTGGTGGGGCTAAAGGGAGATGGCTCCAGTCAAGCCCTCAGCACCTCAGGGAAGCAGAGAAAGAAAGGCCTTTGCCTCATGATCCTCGGGCTACTCGAAAGAGTTGGCAACTGGGAGACTCGGCTCCTAACATCAGCCTTGACACCATTTGCTACTGGTTCCCATTTTTGACCCTCATTCCAAAAGTTGCCAGGTCATGGAGTTTTGTCGATGGGGCTAATGAGCTCCTCAGACGAGGCAGGTGTCCTGAGGCCCTGGGCCCAGGCTCACACACTGGCACTGTATCTCCTTCCATAGCCCTCTGCCCGCGGATGTCCACCTGTCCCTGTGGAAGGAGGAAGGGACTCAAGGAAAGAGAGCAAAGCCTCACTTCCCCACAGGAGCCTAGGCTCCCACCCCTGTAGACGTCAATGCCAGCATCTCCTGAGGATGGCAGGCAGGAGGACAGCTCCTGACTCCCGGGTCACTTGGAAAAGAAAGGACGGTCTGTCTGGTTTGGCTGATGTTCTCCAGCATCTAAGGCGCGGTTCCTACACGGCCCGTGTTCTCTAGTGCACTGCTGTCCTGGTGAACCTACTGACTCCGGTGTTCTGAGGACAGGAGAGATAGGAAAGGGGTGTCTCTAAGAAACAGCTTTAGGAAGCGGAAGGGAGGGATGGGCAAGCATTTAGCAATCTCAGCTGTGCCCAAGAGCTCTGGGCTGAATGGCCAGGCCCACCAGACCCACGCTTCATCAGGACACCCCTCCCACTGAGACGGACAAGCAGGAGAACATGGAAAGAGGACAGGCTCAGGTTTGGGTCTGGGCTGTGCCCTTTCACGCCACTCAAAACACCTCTACTCCCCGCCACCTCACTGGCACTCAGCTTTCCTCTCGGTAGGATGGGAAGAGGCAGTGGCAGCTTTCTGGAATCATCTTGCAGCATGGTTTTGTGACCATGCTTTGCACCTGTGACATGCTTTTGAGTCTAACAATTATTGTCCCAACCCCTTTGACACGGACACCAGCCCCCCGACACACACACACACACACAAGTCCTGATCCTAACTTAGAGTCTTCAGACAGGAGTGCCCGGCCGTCTCAGCACCTTCAGGCCTGACTCCATTTTGATAGGGAGTGTAGGCCTAGCAGGCTACTGTCCTGAGTGCCCAGTGACCATTCACACACTTGCACACAGGTCTCATACAAGTGATTCCTGTGGTCACCCACAGTCACCCACACACACCCTTCCTGGGCCAGCTCCCTCCTGTATCCAGGAAGAAGCCACCAGGCGACTGCTGTCTCTAAGGGAAATGAGGGGAAGCTTGAGTCCCATTCACCAGGGCTGTGCAAGCCAGCTGTGGATCTGGATTGGGTGAGGGTAGCTACTTTCAGCTACACCTCCACTGTATCTCACCATCCTACCTCTGGGACGAGCTGTGTGGGCTCAGCAGGGAAGAAGTCACCTGCCTGGGATGACAAGCCCCTCTACCTGTATTGATTTACTTGCTAGTTGGCCTTCTTTGACAGGGACAGGGGCGCTTCCCCCACCACCCATCTCCTTCTCCCCCCCACACCATCTCAGTTTCTCCTCCTGTCTCCCTGGATCCCAGGTCTCCGAAGCTCTGGGCCTGGGTCTCCCACACCCTGTCTGAGCTATGTAAATGTGGTATTTCCCTCTCATCACCCCGGCTGCCTGCCTGGCTCACATTTAATTTGATCCACAGAGGCGCCTCTACAGAGTCACTCATCAAAGCTTGAAGACAATTAGGTGAATGTCAGGGTGGCCTGGGCTCCACCGGGGCAAGCAGAGTCTGGAGCTGGGCTGTGGAGGGTGGGGGTCAGAGGTCAAGTAGGAATCTTGGCCACCCATAGGGTTTGCCCAGGCCCACTGGTCCACTCCTGCTGGAAGTCTGAACTGCCCTGTATTAGCAGGCCTGTCCTGCCCGGAATCCTACTTTGAAGCGTGTGTGGCGCCCCTGCAGTGGAGGACTCCTCTTCCCGTCCCCACCCAAGGCACAGAATGCAAGAACTAAGGTTCGGTGGATCTGAGTTCCATATTGGGTCAGGGTCCCCTGAGAAAACCACACATTCTTTTCTCAGACACTCCCTGGCCCTGCCCATGTCTGCTCCCACAGGGTCTGTCTGCTAAGCTAAAGTCCAACCTTTTAACCCTCCTCCTTGCCTGTCTGCCTCTCCAGGATTTCTTTGTAGCTATGATGATTTTGTGCTGTTTCTCCCCGGTTCCCACCGCCTTCCTTCATCCTCAGACCTCTTATCTTGGTCCCTCCTCGGCCCCCAGCCTCCCGTAGCTTAAGCCACTTGACTCTAATTTGCCGTCTCCACCTCTGCCGCTGACGCTAACGCTGCTCTAAGGGACCATCCCTCAGGATGCCTCTCCACTGCCCCCTAGCTGGCCCCACCTCTCTCATCGACCCTTCTGGTTATTTCTCTCCCACTCTGTTCCTACCAGGCAGGCTGTCAACATATTTTCTCTTCCCCCTTTTAATAAACGATACTAATAAAATAATTTATTTTTGGTTCTTTTGTATGTGTGGTGCATGCCTACACGTGGAGGCCATGTGTGCCCACATGCACATGTGCGGAAGCACGAGGAAGACACTGGGTACCCTTCTCTATCACTCTCTGCTTTATTTCTTTGAGACAGAATCTCTCATGGAAGCAGGAGCTCGGTTTTTCCAGCGAAGATGGCAGCCAGCAAGCTCCAGCAACCCTTGTCCCCCAACCCCTAGCACTAGGGTTACACGTATATACAGTCATGCCTGGCTCTTTACATAGGTGCTGGGGATTTTAACTTAGGCCCTCAGCTTGAGTAGCAGGCACGCTTATCCACGGAGCCATCTTCCTAACCTTTAAAATACCTTTTAAAAACTACTTTCTCTTAATAGCCCAACTTCTACCCTATTCTTCACTCTACAGAGAAGCTTCTAGAGAGCTGTCTACACGAGATGTTTATCCTCTCCGGTGTTCCTTGGCCCACTCCAGTGGAAACACCCTTGCCAAGGTCACTGGTAACTTTCCTCTCTCTGTCCCTGGTCATGCCTCAACTGGATGCCACTGCTGACCTTGCCTTTCCTGTTGGCCCTTAGAGCCCTCACGATGCCTCCTGGAGTCCCCCACCCATCCTTTCAGGGACATTTCTAATGCCTCCTCTCCTTGCCGCACAGGGCTCCAGCCCAGGCCCTGCTCATCCTTCCCAGGACCCAGGTCATATACTTCAGCCCAAGGCTTCAAAAACCTTCCAAATGCCCATGGCCTGGAGTCCCTGGTTCTGGAACAGGGCGGTTTTATGAGCTAGGGACCTGACCACCCACCTATAGCTCATGGCACTGCCAAAATCTTCAAAGTTCTCACCAAACCTTCCTTCTTCTCCTGGCTCCCCCAACTTAACGACTGAATGAACTACCAACTCTGAGTCTCCCCAGACAGAGCCTCCTTCTCCCACCCTTCCATTTGGGGTGTTGAGGAACTGTCTCTGAGACTGTTCTTCCTGTCTGCTTAGGCCTCAGAGTTCCCATGGTGCCTGAGGCACCATAAACTGTCTACCTTTGGGTGTTTATCATCCTGTTCCCCCCATGGAATGACATTTTCTTTCATGCTTGTCCAAATCCATAAATCCCTCCTTTCCCCCTTCTTCAAAGTTAATCTCCAACCCTCCCCCGGGAAGCCCCCAGTTTCGGCCCCAGATGGCCTGACTGACTCTCACCCAAGCTGGGTATTCAGGAGTCACCTCCACTCTCCTCCACGGTCAGACTCCATGGGATTGCCCAGGTTACCAGTTGACCAGTGGGTCATGTGATTACCCCTAGCCAATGAGCTGTGGACAGGGGTAAAGTGATACCTACCTGGCCAGCCCACAGGTATCTATTCTTGCTGTGATAAGTCTTCAAGACCCTGCAGCCAAGAACACCAAGTTACCCCAAAAGGAAAACAACCCGAGAGAGAGAGAGAGAGAGAGAGAGAGAGAGAGAGAGAGAGAGAGAGAGAGAGCGAGCGAGCCCTGTTCTGCTGCAGGCTTAGCCTGAACAAATAACAAGCTTGTATTGATATGCTAAGATGGGGGAGAGTTGTTTGTTTCCTCAGTCTGGTCTACTGCTACTTTCCCTGTGGGTAGCCAAGGGATGATCCTCAGCTCCTCACCAGGTGGGTTAAAAGTCTTGCAGAGTGCCAGACTCATTGTGTATCACCCAACTAGAAGATCTTCCAACACAGCAGGGCTGTGTTCAGAGAGAAAAAGACAACTCCACTCAGCTGCTGGGCTTCTGGGCTCTGGCAAAGTCTGTAGTGGGAGTCACTTGCCTGGAGCTGTGAGTTGTAGTTTTTTTGTTTTGTTTTGTTTTGTTTTGGTTTTTTTGAGACAGGGTTTCTCTGTCTCTTTTGGAGCCTGTCCTGGAACTAGCTCTTGTAGACCAGGCTGGCCTCAAACTCACAGAGATCTGCCTGATTCTGCCTCCTGAGTGCTGGGATCAAAGGAATGGGCCACCACAGCCCAGCAGTAGTAGCTCAATTCTGTCCAGGTATAAATGTTGAGAATTTGATTAGTCCCTAGAGAAGGAAGAATTGGGGCTCTGGAAAGGGGAACCATGACTGTAATATACTAGTGTTAATATCATAACTGTGACCTCAGAGACATTCATGTGTGTGTGTGTGTGTGTGTCAAGCACTAAACCAACCCCACTCCCCAGATACCCATTTGTTTCTCTCAGCAGCAGTCTATGAGGTAGACATCCTCACTCACAAACTACAGACAAGGGTGTGGAGGCAGGGCGGAGGTAAGGAAGTCACTAAGAACAGCAAAGCCAGGGCTCGAAACTAGGATTTGGCTTCAGCATTGTGTTTCTCACCCCCATAACACGGGTTCCTGGGACAGGGGAAATGTTGCTTGATTTGAGCTGTCAGAGCTAAGGTGAGGATAGAAGTTGATAAAACTGGTTTTCTGTCTGTGTACAGCTCTTGAAGGGGAGGGCAGGCATGAAGGCCAAGCCTCCCTCCCTCTTCTGCTACAACCTTTGCCTTGATGCATGCCCTAGACTGTTCTGACACCCAAAAATAGCATAAGAACAAAGCCAGAGGCCATCCCTTCTTGTGACACAGGTGGGAGAGACAGATGTGGTGTGTGTGTGGCGTGGGGGGGTTGACTTCCGATAGCGTGCTCGGGGAGAGCAGTGTGTAAAGGGGTCTTTGGAGAAAAAAGAGAGAATGGATGGAGAAACAGGTATAGATGCCATGGGATACTCACCCGCCACTGCCAGAAGCCTGCTCGTATTGGGTGTTCCTGGAAATGTGAGGATGTGGGCGCGGAGGTTCCTTAGCTCCGTGACACCTCATTCCAAAGACAGAGCTCAATTAATCTCATATCACCCTACTTTGCAAATGAGGAGGCTAAGGGTCTGAGGAGCTGACTGCCCAAGGTCACTCCACCAATGAGCAGCAGCAGTCCTGGCAGAGTCCCCATTCAAGCACTGCGCCCAGCTCCAGCTGTTCCCAGCAGTGCCAGTCTTGATGAGAGAATTCCCCGCATCCCCAAGGAGACCTCCTACCGTGGGATCAGGTTACCTGGGCCTCCTGCAGCCAGGGTGAGCCCTTGCCTCACACGCCCACCCGTGTGCTAGGGACAGAAGGGGGACTTTATGTGCAATCTGCCAGACTCTCCAGAAAGCACTTAGGTTTACGATGTGCATGAAATTGATCGCCAGTTGGCGCGGCCCCCGCTCACTCAGTGCCAGCCTCTCGCTGGCAGGAGGCTATCCCCACCCCCACTTTCAAGGAGCATCAAAGCCGCCTGCCAAGGCCCCTTGTGAGGGTCCTTCTCCAGGAACAAGTGCAGAACGGAGGGAGGAATTCTGCCCAGAGGCCTTTCCACTGTGCACACCCCCCTCGTTCGCCCCGTGAGAGTTAAATAGCTACGTGTTTTATGCCAATTTCAGCCTCTTCGGCTTCCTCTCTAACGAGCCGATGCTTTCAAAGGCCCCACTAATTGGTGTTTGTGCCTCACACGCCACGACACTTTGATAGTCACTTAGGACGATGGTCCATCTATCACAGCCCTGGTAGAAGGAACCTGCTCACCTTGCTGCACCAGGGTTCCCAGCCTGTGTGCCCTGGTGCATGCACACAAGTGTGGGTGCATGTGAGTGTGCAACGTGAGGACACACAGTTGTCTTCTTCCCTGTAAACAGGCCATCTCTGTCTGGGCACATCCCCGTGCACACGTGCACAAACACTCCTTGGAGAGTAGCGCTTGTGTACCTGTGTTTATATGTGAGTGTGAGGGCACATGGGGATGTGACTCTGCATCTGTGCTCAGTTTCCTGGGCAGAAGGATCTGTGTGCACATGCAGCAGTGTATGCGTGTTCATGCATGTACATGTTTGGGGGGGGGATGTCTGCCTATAGGCATGTCCATGAGAATACTTGCAAGTCTACTAAAGAGGTAGTTCGTGTCCAGTTGCACATGTGGATATGCAGGCTTATGTCCCTTAAGCACAGGGGAAGGTGTAAATGTCCTGTAGGGCATGCAGGCAGGGTGCTGAGCAAGTCTGGTTCCCTGTGTGCCTCAGTGCCTCTGTGTGCCTAGGTGAGTGTGTATGTAGCCTCTGTGGATGGTAAGCAGAGGCAGGTGCAACACCAGGCCAGACCCAAGGCTTTGGGCTTAAGGCTTTGCTCTGCCATTTTCAGCGCCACCTTTAGATTTTGGGTTTCTCATTTGGAAAATGGAGGCAATAGAAATATTTACCCCATCCTGCCATGCAAACCAAATGGGAAGCCCTGGTGACTGTGTGAGAAACAGGACCTAAGATGTACCTGTGCACCAGCCTGTGTGGGGCCGGTGGGTGGCGCACACCTTTAATCCCAGCACTCGGGAGGCAGAGGTAGGTGGATCTCTTTGAGTTTGAGGCCAGCCTGGTCTACAGAGTGAGTTCCAGGATAGTCTGTTAACACAGAGAAACCCTGTCTCAAAAGCAAAACAAAAGTTGTACCTGTGTATACGGCAGCTAGGACAGGCTTTCCCTCTTTGGTTTGTTTTTCTTCCCTCAGGCAGATACCTTCCTGGGGGCTTGCTATGCAGCCAAGGGAGCTGCCTGGACACTTGGGGAAAGAACTAGAAGAGTGATGGTGAAGGCCAGCCAGGCCTGGAGCCATCGTTGGCACCTCTGGGATCTTAGTCACTTTCAAAGTGAGCTTATGCTTCTATTTACCTACCTATTGCACATGGTGGGAACCAGAGAGAGCAGGCTTTGTTCTCAAAAGCCACTGGCTGTACCTCTGATTCTGGAGGGAGATGAAACATGCATGCTGTCTCATACCCTACACATAGCCCTGTACGTCCAGAACAAGGGTTTCTTCATTGAGCCTTGGCCTGGGGTGCATGCCTTGGATTATGAGGACAACCTGTCCAGGAGCCCAGCCCTGTGCGTTTCTATAAGCAATTGTAAACAGCTCTGCTCTCACCCCATCAGGTACTCACAAAGAAACCTACCCAGAAAGGACAAGGACAGGAAAAAGGCTATGGCAGAGGCCCTTGTACCCTAGAATATAGTTCCTACCTTCTTGTTTCCCTTGTTTGCCACACTGCCCTTTAGTTGGTTGTACCTGCCAGGTGGGTCATGGCAAAGATGGGATCTACCCATAGGCAGGTCACAGGTTCTTTATATCCACCTAGTGATCAGTTAGGTGATCTATTGTGCTACCAAATGAAAGAATGGCCCCAGATCTGGGCCACACTGCCTGAGATTGTAGCTAGTTTATGTCCCTGTTTTAGTATGTGCATGTTTTTTGTTTTGTTTTTGTTTTTTGCTTATATTTTGCAGAGTAGCTTTTCTAAAACAATATATTTTACAATTGAGAATTAAGACTTTAAAATCTCACCCATCTACAGCCCTGTCAATTGGCATTGCCATCATTAACACCCCAAACTTCAAAGTCTTCACCTGCTCCAGTATTAGGGATGACCACCAATCCCTATCCTTCACCGCCCCCCTTCCCTAAATGTCTCTGGCACGTCCCTAAAACAAAGCAGAACTGATCCTCCACTGTGTAACCTTCACTTCAATCCCCTTGCCTCACGCTGTTCCAGACTCATTCTGGCAGCATAGGACACACGCTCTCCCTGGATTAGGATCCCTCCCCTGCTACCAATGGCCAGACAGAGCCTGCCCTGAAGGACCCTTGTGTTGGGCCTGGGCCCTGAAGTCTTCACGGAGGGAGGCTGGCAGCCAGCAAGGGGAGCAAAAGGGACCCAAGGGGCTAGTGGCCCTGTCCTCCTCGGGCCTGCCGCCCCACCCTCCCAGCCGGTGGCCTGTCTGCCTTCCTGAGCTCATTAACTGCAGGTCACCGTTCAGCAGGAAAGACAAGGCGTGGGTTCTGCAGGCGTTCATTAGCCGTGAGAGGAACAGTGTGTGTGAAATTAGCAGTCACCTGAGGACCTCGATAATTTCATAATTAGGAGGCCTAATGGCTCCAGCTCTGGATGCCAAATGACTTAACCCCTCGCCTGCTGGGCCCCCAGCCCCCAGCCCAAGGCTGCAGGGGAGGGCCTGCAGGAGCCCTTCTGTTCCAGCTCCCTTCCCTAGTGCCAATCCTCTTCGTTTGTGTCACCCAACATCCAGCACAAAGGCTGGCAAAGACACAGGGTTTGCAAGGGCAAGGTTTATGAGGTGAATGAATGAATGCATGAATGAATGAACAGGTGTCTAGGTGGGGAAGGCACTGCAGCCCCTGATGCTGCAGGTGCTCAGAGAGGAATGCTGGGGGCGGGGGTGGGGAGAGAAAAGAAGGGCGCTCCATCTGCATAGGAAGTGGGTGACTGAGTGCGGGCCTGTGTGGGGTGTGTGTGTGTGTGTGTGTGTGTGTGTGTGTGTGTGTAGACACGTGTGTGCAAGCATGAGGTCACACACATGTGGATCTAGGATGTCAGCTTCTAAGAACCTTGTGTGTGGCCGTGCCCAGGCTGCCATCTGGGAGCATGTTCTGCTGCCTCCTGTCTCTGTGGCAGGACCCAGGTGCCTTTCTCCATGCCAGCCCCTGTTGGCACCACCTGAATGACCACATCCAGAATGTCTATACAGGGAGCTTGGGGCATTCTTGGCTAGGAAAGGCGTCCTAGGGGGTTTGCTTTCAATCTTCATTTGCATTCCAAGTGCAATGTTTTCACTTAGAGAGAATATTTGGAATTCTGAGAAGCCTATGCTAATACTGGGGGACTAAAGTCACAATCCTTAGCTCACAGGGAGTTAGGACAATTTCCTGTGACCCTTCACCTTTCCCAACCTGCCCTCATTCTGCCGGACCTTCCCACGGCCCTGAAGAGGCAGGCACTGGTGGAGGGCTGGTGTCCTGCCTTATTCCCTGAATGGTGGAAAGGAAGCAGCATACTGGAGCTGAGTAAGGCCAAAGGGAAGGAGAACGGAGAGGGAGCACAGATGGGAACAATGAAGGAATACAGAAGACAGGGGGATCGGGAAGAAAGGGGAGGAGGAGAGAGGATAGGAAGTCTGAAGGAGGTGAGAGAGGGGAGGAAGGGGAGGGAGGCTGAGAGCATTATCGGCACTTAAAAAGCGAGCAGCTCAGTTCTTCTTTGGCACAAATAATGGCTTTTTATGAATAAATCATGTGTCAGACGCCTCCCAGGGAGTGAGCATGGAGGGGGGCGCGTCTGCTGGGCTCCAAGGCTGGTGGGGAGGGCCAGTGACAGACCCCCAGCTGTAGGGGTGTTGCTCCCTCTCCTGATGGGGCCCAGAAGGACAGGAGCTGTCTCTGAACTGTCTCTTGAGCTAGCCCAAGCTGGGCAGAGCTCAGTTATCACTCTGAGGTGGTAGCCTGGCTCCCTGCTCATGATTTGGGCTGGATCCCAGGGCTGGAGTGTCCCTCTGCCCTTCTGCTCCCACAGACGGCAGAACAATCCAGAAGATGTTTCTGGCAGGGGAACACCAGCCTGGTGCTCCCGAGAGAGAAGGATGTGCCAAGTCAGGCAGACACACCCAGAGAGCAAAGCACGCAGTGCACATGTGGAGACGCAGGCAGGGCCTCCACACATGTGGGCACACTCAGAGGTGGATCTGCTATAATTCACGCACTTGCACACACATATACACACTCGGCAATATGTATTCAATAGAGACCTCAACCCCCACCCAAGTTGTTCACTAAAACACACACACACACACACACAGAGAGAGAGAGAGAGAGAGAGAGAGAGAGAGAGAGAGAGAGAGAGAGAGAGAGAGAGAGAGAGGCAGGCCCACACAGACAGATGCATACGGAGCTACATGGACACACACAGACCTGCACATGCACACCAGCAGCAACCCTCCGTCAGCCCAGGGTGAGGGTAGCTCTGCAGCCCATCTGGAATCCAGATTCAGTTGGGTTTTGTCTGAGTCTTACAGTTGGGTGGAGCTGGGACATTACCCCAGCAGTAGAGGCCTTCCAGTCTCTATGTGCTCCCCACTGGGCAAAGACCCCAGCACAATAGTGAGGTCTCAGCTCCTCCGCTCTGAACCTGAACCTATGTGCTGCCGGTCTGGAGCCCCTTCACTCCTCTGGCCTCAGCCACGTCCTGAGGTGGAGGTACTATAGGGAACCTGGGCATTAGAGGCGTGAAATCAGGGCAGAGAGACTGGCCCTATCCTTTGCTGGTCGTGTCACCTCAATTAAGCCAAGCTTCTTTGCCCCCCCAAACAAACCTACAAGACAAGCACTATTGCCTTTCAGATAAAAAAGTTGGGGGGGGTGCTCCCGGCGATGAGAGGATAGGGTATTCTTTCTAGGACCTGCCAGTCTTTCATAAACGTCAAGGACCCCTCTGTCTCAGCCTCCTCCCCACTCCATTGCTTAGTGGGTCTTCTCCGCTGACGCCAAAGGAGTTCTAACCCGAGTGCCTCAGAATGCAGTCAGATGCCAGAGATTTTTGGTCTATCCCACTCAGCAATGCCCCCCAAGCTTCCCAGCACCCCACAACAATCTCTTTGCTTCTGATTCTCTGAACTTCCTCTCCCTTTCAGCTGTCTTCCTGGGCTCTGACCTCCCCCTATTCAGGAAGATATCTGTAGCCTGACATGATGCCCAAAGCCTGCGAATGCCATTCACAGGGTGAAAGCATCCTGAACTTCCCTCTTCCAGATCCTCACACGCAGTTCCCCCCAGGGTTGCTCCTGTCCCCGCGATCCCCATCTCAGGGAACAACTTTCTAGTCAGGTACCCAGCATCACTGAGTCATCCATCCCCTTACTCCACATGCACCCCACAACCAAGTCACAGACATTCCACAAGCAAAAACAACGCTTAATCCCTTCAGGTCACTGCCCTCCCCAAAGCCCTGGCAGTCACGATCAGCACCTATGTTTATGCTGTCTCTTTTCCTCGACTGCCTGCTGGAGACTCTGCCACCAGCAGCTTTTCCATTTCTAAGTTCTAGCCCAACTCAATCGCTTTTGTTTCTGGAATTCATGAACTTCTTGACTCTGGTTATGCCATTTCCTGTCTAAATCTCTTCCTCTCCCAAGGCCAACTATCCTTCAAGGGTCAATGGTGAAAGCACTCCACAGCATCACCCCCACAGCATCACCCCTCCTCGCCCATTCATTACAGCCTTGATCATCTATTGTCACTTCGCCCCTCCCAACACCCAGGAGCCTCCAAATGTCCCCAAGGCAGAGATAAGGTGCTACTCTTGGTACAAGAGCTGGCTTGGAATGCGTTCTCACTACCTTCCTTCCAGACAAATGATCTGGCTATTTCACGTCCTCTCCCATTTACCTGTGATGGCAGGTAGAAGCTATAGTACAGACCAGGCCAACAAGGCTACAGAGGGTGAGCCGAGCTCGGGACAGTTAGTTAATCATTGTCAACTTGATTGGAATTAAAAGTCACCCAGGAGACACACCCAGAGCCGTGTAGATGAGGCTGTTTCCAAAGGGGTTTGACTGGGAAGGGAAGATCCACCCCAAAGAATGTGGACGACTGTCCTCACGAGCTAGAACCTCAGCTGACTAAAAGAGGAAGCAGCTCAGTGGGTAGAGGGGCTTGCCACCAAACCTGAGGGCTGCCGTTTGATCCCCCGAACCTACATGGTGGAAGGAAAGCCTCCTCGGCAAACTCGTTCTCTGACCTCCACATGTGTTCTGCGGTGTGCACGTGCTTGCATGGAAGGAGGAAAGTTTGATTTGGGCACCAGCATCCTTCCAGCTGCCTCTGCTTCCTGACTGGACATGCACTGTGACCAGCTGCCTCATGCTCCTGCCGCCTTGCTTTCCTCCGCTATGATGGGCTTCGCTGTCCAAGTGTGAGCCCACATAAGCCCTCTCCTCCTCCCTCCCATCAGTCAGTTTTGTCTGGGGCTTTGCCACAAACTAACATATTGCCCTAGGGGGCACAGCCTGTAAAGGAAGGAAACTGGACTAAATCCTGCAGGAGCCTGTACTCCCAAGGCTTTTTTCTTTAACCACTCCTGACCTTTGGAGAATTTATTTTCTCTCTCTGACCTTGTATTCTCATCTGTGTAATGGGAATAAAACTCAGGCTAATACAGTTAGCTGGCAGTTGCAGATTCTCAGTAAACACCTGCGCCAGGCTCCCAAACCCTAAGGCTTGATTCAGGAATTTCTCCAGGCAGGAAACGTTCTGCTTGCACGTGTTCACAAAAAAACAGGTGCAGAGCCCCACAAAGACTATTTCCAGCATCAGGAACTCAGTAGGTGCTTAACCAATGTGCAGCTGAGTAGATCTCTGGCCATGTATCCAGACAAAAAGCACCAGCAGCAACAACAGGGACCCAAGCATCACCCCCTAAAAGTCCCTTTCATCACCACCCCCCACCCCTAACCCAAGGCGCGGAAAATATTTAAAACAATTTTATTCATGAAAATATGCTGTACAATGCACTCTACACGGCCTCGACACGGCACACACGCACACGCACACGCTGACGGCACGGCCACAGTACACTGCCTACGATACGCACCGGGGACACCGCACCCACCGCCCGCCCCGACCGGACACTTATAAATATGGGAGAGAGGGGCCAGAACTGGCACGGAAAAAGGGGTGTCGGATTTGGGGGCTGGATCCGGAACTGAGGCCTGCTGGAGAGGCTGTGACCAGTACTGCAGGAGTGTGGGGTTTACTGACAGGATAGAGGAAATGCCAGGACCGGCAAAGATGGGAGACACTGAACCAGAGGGTAGCTGAGGACCGGAGGACTGAGCAGAATGGATGACCAAGATAGGTGTGAACGAGAGGGTTGCTGGCTGCGTGTGGTGGTCCTATGGCCAGTGAGGGAAAGTGTCATTTGAGAACCAGATTGGCATTGGGTGGGCTATGCGGCACATAACTGCAAAGGCCCAGCAATGGGAACTGAAGATCCAGAATCGCCCCTGCCCCACTTCCTAGGTGGCTTCAGGCATCAGCATTCACAGTGGGCCATCCGCCTGGATCTTTCCCACTCTCACCTAGCTGGACCTCAGCTACCTCTCCCAGGCTTCCGGCCCCAGCAGGAGGTCTTAGGAGTTCGAACAGGATTAGCGAGGTGTCCCAGCCATTTCCTCCCACCTCCCTCTGCGCTCAGCTCTGAGGGGATGTCTCCAGCTGGGCTGGGATTGCCTCCTGGTTCCTCCCGTGGAGCTGGGTCGGGGGGAGTGGGGACCCGGGGATCGGGATGGGAAGACAGAGGCCCCTTGGGGACGGGACTGGGGCACCCAAGTTGGGTAAGGAGGCCCTCAGCCCGGCACCCAGCTCTGGTTAGGGGGCGGCGCCCCGGCCAGGCCAGGGGGCGGCGGAGGCAGGGCTGAGTCGAAGTTGAAGTCCATTTCGTCGCTGTCCATGAAGTCGTTGAGGATAATGGACTCGACGTCACACTCGAGGCTTCCGCTGAACATGTCGAGGTCCAGGTCCGCCGGGAAGCGGTCGGGTCCTGCACCCAGCGGCCCGGCTGCAGCAGCTGCATAGGGCCCGGGTAGCGCGTCCAGTAGGAGGCCACCTGGCGGACCCCCGAAGGCTGCGGCATGGGCCGGTGGGGCCAGACCTGCGGCGCCCGCCTCGCCGGGCAGCGTCATAAGGCTGATGGGGTGGGCTAAGGCACTGCGCGAGGGCGCCGGCGGCGCGTACGGGGCCGCTCCCTTGCCGGGATAAGCGGCGGCCGAGCCAGCCAGCGCCAGCTCCCCGGGCGCGCCCAACAGCGGGCCGGGTCTCGGTGCGGGCGGTGGCGGTGGCAGCAGCGCGGGCAGCGCCCCGGGGCGAAAGGGCGTGGCGGCGGGAGCGAAGCTGGCTTGCTTGTTCTCCTGGATTGTCTGCATAGGCAGACGGCGCAGCGCACCCAGTGGCGGTGGCCCGAAGCCCCCGCCCCCGCCGTAGGCGCCAGCCTTGCAGCCGCCGAAGTAAGCTGGAGTCCCGGCGCGTGCCCGCGGCCCGTACGCGTCCTGCGCGCCGTCCAGCAGGGCGTCCGGCAGCCCCGCGACGCCGCCACCGTGCAGACCCATCGGGCCTCCCAGCTCGGCCAGACGTGGTATCTCGCCCGGGCAGCGCGCACCCAGAGCTGGCGACAGCGCGCTTGCGGGACTCGGGTACATGAGTGGCGAGGACGGTGCCAGGGCCTCCAGGGCCTCGTCGTCCTCCAGCTCGGCCGCCTCCCCGAGCAGGGGTCTCCCGCTGCCGCGGAAGTCGGCCCACGCCTCATAGTCGTCGCTGGCATGTGAGGCCGGGCTGGTGGCCCACTTGGCTGAGGCCGATAGGGGCCCTGGAACCGGTGCGCCAGGAGGGCTGTCGTCTGGGCTCCGCTCCGGCAGGTGCAGCTGCTTCTTCTTGCTCGCTTTGCCCTTGATGCGCAGGAACTTGGCCCCGTTGTCCATGGACACGGCCCGGCGCCGCGGGGTCTTGCCAGTCTTTCCGCCCTCAGGGTTCAGCATCCACCACGAACTTTTACCAGTGCCCTCGTTCTGTACACGGATGAACCGGGTGTGCAGCGACAGGTTGTGCCGGATGGAGTTCTGTGGTCCGAGACAGGGGCATGGGTGGCAGAAAGAGGAAAGTGAGGAAGTCAAAGGGATCAAGGGGAAAGTGGTGGGAAGATGGGAAGAAAAAATAAGGGGCGGGGGGGAGTCAGAGGAGGATGGGAGGAAATAGAAGGATTAATGGAGGGTAAAGGGGGGTAAAAGAAGAGAGAGTGCAGGTGTAAGTACCATGTTGGACAAATCCAGAATATCTACCCGTTACATCTGTCCTCAAAGATGTCCTCGTCCTGCCCTGTCCCACTCGTGTAGATACTGCCAGAGGACAGGGCTGGGGCTTAAGGGCTATGGCCCACTTTGAGCTCTACTCTGAACCTGTGCCACCCCTCAGCAGGGGAGTAGGACCCCATCTCCCAAACTCAGCCAAGCCTCTGGAGGGGCTGGCTAGACTGTGAGGTCCCCCCCCAGTAGATTATGTAAGGGCTCATGCCACCGCCGCGGCTCATTTGTCCGCCCCCCTCCCTTCCCAGCCTGGCATGGAGCCAGGAGCCCGAAAACCCAGGGCTCCAGAAATCAATCTCGCGGTGACTGATTAAGCCCTGTTTAGAACTAATTGCTCTTTCGTGTGTGGGGAGAATAAATTACCTGCTTTAATTTCGTGTCTTTAAAATGCAACTGCAGGTAGAGAGGACTGTTAACCCTTTGTGGGAAGGCCTGGCCAGAGAAAGCGGAACAGGCTGCGCGCGCGGGGGGGGGGGTGTCCCCTGGACAGGTAAAAGCCTATAAGCCTGAGACTTTTTGGAAACTGACCCCCAATTCCTCTAAGTGCCTGTAAACTCCAGAGGCCCAGGACTGACCGAGGAGACCTCAGAGCTATTCATGTTCAAGAGGCTGCCTGTCCCTCTGACCCATCCGGCTCAGCTCTGCTCTCAAAGCCCCTTTCTCGTGAGACCGTTATACAATTTCCCACACATTCACCATTTACAGACAGCTTCAAACACGCAAAGAAGCTTGCTTAAATAAGGCTCCACAGAGCCTGTCTGCTCTCCCTCAGTACCTCCTGGCCTTTACCTCTGCCACCCTGCCTATACCCTCATCTGAATCTCTATTGTGTCAATCGGGAGTGCCCTTGGGGTCATCATGTGCATTGGACAGCCTTGTCCAGAGTTCCGAGGTGAACACTCAGCTCCACCAGTCCAACTTCCACAAAAATCTGGCGTAGAATCTCTGCTGGGTTCCCTGTCCGGTAGCCTTGGCCTTCCTGATCAGTCACTGATTGTTGTGCAGACAGCATGGGCTTGGGTAGCCGAGGACCGGGCAGGATGCCTGGCTATCTAGCCACCTGGCTGTGTAACCATGGCTATGCATCAGTCTCTGAGCTACTCTGAAATACATGTTGTAGTCATCACCATCTCTTAAGGCTATTAGATCATTCCCTGAGCTAATGGGTGTGGTTTGGTGTTTGTGAACGCTCCAGGTGCTCCTAAGCCTCTGTCTGGTCAGTACTTACCCCTAGACTCAACAGACCTGCTTGGTCACCATCTCCTGAACACCAAGACTTAAGTGCAGTTGTGCTGGGCATCAACCACTCGGGGAGGCCAGAATTACCCTCTTTCATCTATCACATGACAGAGGTCCAGAGGCATGATGTAATTTGCCCACAGCCCCACACCAGGCAACACTCCAGCTCTGCCCAGGTCATTGGACCTGCTCTTAATTTGCTAACCCACCTAGGCACACCCTAACCACTAATCTTCCAGAATTCTTCCTCTTGCCTCCTGTCCCCCAGTCTCCAGAGATCCTTTTTCCTATCCATTATTATCTCCATCATCCCAGCTCCACCAGGCTGGCTGTCCATCATCTCTGCTCCACCAAGCTGGCTGTCTCTGGCACTTTATGGATTTGGGAGGCAACAGCTGGAGCTTGGTAGCCTTGCCCTGCCTGGCTTCTCCTGGGGCTCTGTGAGGAGGGGAGCTGGAGCCCCAGGGAGTGATGTTCCCTCAGGTAGATACTCCCTTCCCTGGCCCGCCCATGCACCTGGCTCCCGGCCCCTCCCCCACACCTGTGTTCAATTCCTAGGAGGCCTCAGCTCTCTTCCCCTAGGACTATTGGTCTTGCCAGAAGCTCCACCTCCCACCTTCCGAGTCCTTCTGGAATGGAAGTTCATCAGGCAACACTGTTTTATGTAGCTCAAGTACTGAGAGGGAGAGAGAAAGAACACTGCCAGGTAATTGCACCTAGATAGTACCGGTCCATTTGGCCCTGGGATCCCTAAGTACTTATCTCTCGTAATCATTATGCCAAACCCTATAGGGTCAGGATTGGGATCCTTAGTTCCAAACAAGGAGGGTGTGGCTCAGAGACTGTGAGTTGCCAAGGTCACGCAGCTTGTCTGGCACAGAGCCAAATATGATTTCAGGTTGGTCTTTGTGGAGGACATTCCATTCTGCGATAGGCCAGGGAAGGTCAGAGGGTTTGCAAAGACTCTTAGCCGGTGCTCACATGTTCCTCAATCTTCCCATGCAGCTCATGCCCAGGAGCTGCCCGTGTGGAAGGCTGGGTATGGGCTGCAAGGTCAAGACTGTCTACAAGTTCTGTGCTTCCTTCTTAGCACTTTGCAAGTGCTTCAAACAAGGTCCTATTCTTTTTTTTTTTTTTTGTTTTTCGAGACAGGGTTTCTCTGTGGTTTTGGAGCCTGTCCTGGAACTAGCTCTTGTAAACCAGGCTGGTCTCGAACCTACAGAGATCCGCCTGCCTCTGCCACCCGAGTGCTGGGATTAAAGGCGTGCGCCACCACCGCCCGGCGGTCCTATTCTTTTTAACCTTATAAAGGCCCGTGAGGAATTGTAGCTTTCTCCCCTTGCCTCCACCCTGGACTCAGACAGGAGCTGGGAGTTCAAGCCCTGGTCTCATGTCATGGCTCTCAGAGCCCAGGGGAAAAAAAAGAGTTTATCCAAGGTGGCCCAGGACCTGTAACCCCAGCTTGGAACTCCTCCTACCCACTCCACAAAGTCTGACCTAGGAGAAGTCTATCCTTCGCTCCAGGGCTGTCTCTTTACACACACTGATGACCTGGGCCAGCTGCGCTCTGTGGAGTTTTCCAGTTTGACACCGAACAGTTTGTGAAATGGTCTCATCTAGAAGTCTGCAACTCCCCCCCCCCCAAAAAATAGGATTCTCTTTTCCTAAATGAAATCTGATGTAAATCTGAATCATCAGACACTCAAGTCCTCAGCATGGGGAAGCCCCGCCCACTCAGCACCTTCACTCTCTATGAATGAGGCCCCATGGAAGGGTTCTGCCAGCCAGATGGATGGGGCAGCTGAGCTCAGCGGGGTGCCAGTCTTTGCTCAGGTTTACCCAGAGAGGTGGCCTGGGGCTTGGGGTGGGGTGGAAACTTAGGCCCCTGAGTGCTAAACTGAGCTCTGTTCCAGATGTGCACCAGAGCTGTGCCCCTGAGAGAAGCCCACAGCCTGCATCCCAGCCTATCTCCTTAGGGCCTAGACACCTGGTGCCAATCAGAGCTCCCAGCCAAGAGCCAGTGGCAAGCACTGATGACAACTCTGGTTTGCCCACAAGGCCTCCTGGGAGGCCAGAGGCCATGAAGGAGGTGGTGAGGGAGGTAGAAGAGGGAGATGCCTCTGCCAGGCAGCAGTAACCAGGGCTCCCTCTTGGAGTCGCTTAGCAACCCACCACCACAGCTACAGCCCAGGCATGCCCAAGTTCCCCTGATGCCCAGGGCTGGGCTCAGCTTCTGGGGCCTCCCACATCCCACATGTACGTCTAGGTTTGGCACGATCTCTTCGGGAAGATAGGACCTCCCTGATTTGGAGCCCCAGGGAAATGATGTAGGGGCAGAAGAAAGGACAGTAGATTATATTCATGCCTACCCCATTCTTCCTTAGAACCTGGGCCTGGGTGAATACCCTACTGGGGCCCACCCACTAGGGAGAGAAGCCTGACAAGAATGGCATTTGGCCAAGTGCATGGGCTCTGGCACTCCAGATGCCAGTTTCAGCTCCAACACACACAAGTGGTTCAACCCTGGGGCGAGGTACTGTGACGCTCCAGTTCAACAGCTATGGCTGCCACCTTTGCGCCCCTGTAGCATCTTCACAGAGATGCTCAAACACCTGAGGTCCCTCCCTGCCTACAGCCTCCGTGAACCAAGGCCAAGTACAGCCCACACAGCCTCCGTGACCTCTCAGATGTCACCCTGCACACGCCATCCTTTGCCTCCAACCTGGCAGGCCACGTGCCCTTCCCCCAGATGCTCACAGAGATCTCTCTTCACGTCTCTATCCCAAGCACCTTACACTTGGGACCCACTCCAACAATTCTCTTAAAACATGTCCCTCTTCCTTGCTATGTCTTTGTCCCCTTTCCCCAGCCTGGCTTTTTCTAAAGCTATCGCCTTCTGGGTGAATGCACGTTGAACTGAATACTAACTTGAAAATCCGGTATCTGACGAGCCCCAAAATCTGCCCACTTTTAAGTTACAGCTTTCAGATTTGTGTCTTAGGAATGCTAAAAGTCTATACAAATATCCAGAAATCCACAGGGATTTTGTAATCAGAAACAGATCTGTGGCCAAGCATTTTGGATAAGGGATACTCAGCCTCTGGGTAATTTATTGACCATGTTTCACTTACTGTCTGATTGCCTTATAATAGAACTTTTGTAAGGGCAGTGATTTCTATCCCCACCCCAGTTTTTACTGTACTCCGTGTATCTGGCATATACTAGGCACTTAAAAGTTTGTTCAGTAAAGGAATGAGAGACAAACATACAGGATCCTGGATCATAGAAGGATCTGATTGAACCAGCCCTGGCCGGCATACAACAGGGACTTTTCCAAACTGCATTTGGAGGAAAACCCGGAATAGCGGGGATGTGGGAAAAGTCAAGCCCACCATGGCGAAGGAAGGACAGGCTTCTCAGCACGTTAAAGAAGGGCTCACAGGCACTCGCTGCTCTCCCAGGCCTCCACCTGCCCCTAGATTGCCCCAAGTTGGCTCACACCCAGACCTCCCACTGCAACATTCCCCTAGGCTGGAAGACTCTCCAAAAGCTCCAGGGGGTCAGAATGACCTCGACCTTGGTGCCTCCCACACAGATAGGGTCTGATCCATCTGGTGGTGACAGCTCATCTATCCATCGGGACACCCTCATCTATTCCCAGGACACCCTTCGCCCACGAGCAGTAATGCATTCATCTGACAGCACAACCCCATTTATCCAGCACACCAATCCCATTTATCCAGCAAGTACAACCTCATTTGCTAACAGCACTCCATTCACCTGATGGGGCCCCTCATTTATCCAGCAGGACACCCTCATTTATCCTCCAGGTCGGACACGCTCCTTCCTCCTGCGGTGTGGCTGTGTTCTCCGATGGTGCAACCCAGCCGATCCAGCAGGACGTCATCTCTCCTACAAGTACACTCCATCCCCCTGACAGTACAACCTCATTTATCTAATAATGCACCTTACCTTGCCTCCCAGTACCACCTCATTCCCTGACAGTACCACCTCGTTTATCTTCCGGTACAACCTCATTTCTCCTCTGTGCACAGCTTCATTCCCCAACAGCTCAACCTCATCCAATCTTACTTCTCCAGCCAGACCCTGCCAAGTTTTGGTGGAGGGGTGGGGACGGCTGAGTGGAAAGAAGAGAGATCTGCCCCCTCGTTTGGTGTTCCTGCCTGTAAGGGGCTGCATGATGCTTCAACTATATGCAATTTTTTTTTTCAGACTAAAAAGGGGCTATGGACTTTGCCTTTTAAATTGCTTGGCCTAACCAGAGAGCTCCACCACTGTCTCAACTCTTCATTCTGTCCCCACTAGGACTAGAGAGGGCCCCACAGAGTGTGATCTGGGATGTGGACTTCTATGATCTCTGCTGTGGTCCTGTGATCCTGGGAAGGGGGCATGGAAGGCTACCCTCTCTGGGGCGCATTCAGTGGTAAATGTTTAACAACCAGCTCTCCAGGAGGGGGAAAAGCCGGCTGATTGATTTGTAGCTGTTGCTGCCGTGTGGAATAGATCCTCCTATCATAGCCCAGTGAAGCTGCCAGTGTAAAGTCAGAGACTGAAGAACCAAGAAAAAGTGTGCACAGTGGCTCTCGTGGGCCAGCTCTGCACAAGCATGCTGTTGGTGTATGCTTCTAGTACTAGGCAGGAGAAAGGCACCACCTGCTGCATGCCAGGTGTAGGCGGGGTTCTCTTATCTCAATGATCATCCCACAAGAATGGGCCACTAGTTTATGAGGGGGGGAAATTGAGACTCCCGTGAGTTTAATGACTCCCGGGTTGAAGCCCCAAGGCTGGAAGTGAAGAAGCCAGGTTCAGGTCTTGTGTTATTAGATTCCAAAGCCTAGGTTCTGCCTATCCTGCCCCCATGGTGGCAGGAGACACTGTTCTGCTGTCCATCCCTGTCTTGGTTCACAAGCTCAGGCTTTCCTGGCTTTCATCAGAGACAGGATGTGCAAACTCTGTACCCACTGCCGGCCACCAACCCAGCATTATTTTCTGGTCAGCCTGGTCCCTGGGGGGTGGGGGGGAGAATTCCAAGATGGTGAGTTCAGTCCTGGGTCTTCCATTCTCCCACCCAACATTATCAGGTGTGGATAGATGCCTCTACAGGATCCGTCACAGGCAAAACTCCCAGCCCAGGCTAACCTTGTCTAGATGGTGGTGAACAATGACCCAGCTGCAGCCTCAGTGTTAGAGACCACAGGTGGGTCTCTGACCTCCCTGCTACAACTCCAGCACTCACCGAGAGGGTTCCCCAGATCCAGCTGCTCATCCTTCTGGTTCAGAGCCCCAGGAGTAGCCCCAACCCTGTACCTAACTCCTCAGTCTATTCCTAGCCCCAGTCTTTCCAGGAGCACACATCTGAGTCAGACAGACTCACAGTCTAGCACGCGAGTGCACGGGGTGGGGGTGGTGCTTGGCCTCTTGTCTGGGCTGGAGTTGGGGTGCTCAGTCCAGGCAGGCTTCCTGGTAGATGATGTCAGAATCTAGAAGTCATGTGTAAATCCTGGGTACTAAGGTCTGCATTGGAGGAGGGGTAAATGGCTGGGCAGATGAGGGCAAAGAGCCACAGGTGCCCGTGAGTGAGCTGAGGGTCATCAATGGAACAGTCTGGGCAGCGAGGGTCCAGGAGGAAGCAAATACTGAAGCAAGACGTAAAGTCGGGT
>NC_022016.1:62701319-62730102 GCF_000317375.1 Microtus ochrogaster | reverse complement strand
TACAACTCCAGATGGACACTCGAGGGCCTTTTTAAGTATCTGAAGTCTGTCCAGCCACATCCCCCAAACCAGAAGACCTGTCTGGGCTTCTAACCACCATAAATGTCCACCTCTGGTGCCTGTGTGTACTTTGTTCCCATGTCCTTGTCCCTCCTTCTCTTCCCCACAGGTTCTATTTCCCCATCCAGGCCTGTGCTGAGCCCCTTCCACAAGCCATGGACACAGCTGACTGCCCCCACCACAGCACTGACAACAGACTGAGTTCCACTGAGTCCGTCTCTTCCACTAAAGTCTGCGGGGCTCACAGGAAGTATGGAGGAAGGAGGGGGCCCCTCAGCAGTGTCTGACTGTGCATGCTTGGTGCATGAGCAACCCTTAGGACCCTGCCACTGGCTACCAGGGTCCTCTTGAGCCTCCCCTTTGGCTTCCCCAGGGGCTTCTGCTACCATGACCTCCTGCCTTCCTTGGTGCTTCCTGGCTCCTAGGGAGAATTCAGCATAATTAGGGGGAAAGACTACTTTTTTCTTTTCTTGAAGAAGGGTCTTACTATATTACATAGCCTGGAAGCACATAGTCTTCCTGCCTCAGTTTCCCCAGTGCTAGGATTATCATGCCTGGGTAAGATCACCATATATTAAATATTGTCATTTTTTTCATAATATGTTATAACTACATCACCAAGTCTTTGAGCCAACCTTCTGAGCTTAGTACCCTCATTTTAGCGGATGCCAATCCAGAGAGCTCTTGCTCTGAGATGTTGCTAAGGCAGTGGTTCTCAACCTGTGGGTCGTGACCCCTTTGCGGATTTGCATATCACATGTCTACACTACGATTCATAACAGTAGCAAAATTACAGTTATGAAGTAGCAACGATATACTTTTGTGGTTGGGGGTCACTACAACATAAGGGTCAGAGCATTAGAAAGGCTGAGAACCACAGCGCTAAGGAGAAGCCTAGGCCAGGCAGAAGCTCCTAGGTTGTCCTGGATCAGAAGTGGGACTGACCGACTGGCTCAGCTGCCCCTCGCCAGAACCCCTAACTATGAAGTCATTCAGACTTGGTGCGGTATCCCTCTGGTCTGATCACCTCCCTTATCTGCAGGCAGCTCCTCCCTGCTCTCCTGCCCAGGCCCTGGGAGCAGCTGCAGTGACCTCACCCAGCCCTGCCCTGGGCCCAGCTCTGGGGAAGGCCTAGCAGCTGTGCCCGAGCCCTGCAGGCTGGCTCCTGGGGGAGAAAGAGGAGGAGCAGGCATGGTGCCAAGAGAACCATCTGCTCTCCCAGGGGCACAGCCACCCGCACAGACACTGGCCTTGCCCCCAGGGACTGCCCTTGGCCCTCTATTTCGACGATAAGGGGCTCCAAGAGCCCAGGGCAGCCCACTCCGACCAGGGCAGCAACCTCATTTGCCATCTGTCTGCTCCGGTAGCCTCGGAGGTCCTTCAGGACATACCGGAGCACCACAAACGTCCACTGCAGAAATGAACAAGTGCTTGGGTGAGGTCCAGGGCCAGAGGCCAGAGGCCAGGCTGGGTGTGCTGAGTGTGGCTTCCCCACTGTCGGACTAGCTGACTTGAAGTTCTCACTCTCCCTGCTGGGGCCTCCATCTCCACATCTGCTTAGCTGGCAGGTGCCTCTGGCAAAGGGCACGCCCCTCCTCCTCAAGGCCCAGCTCAGGTTACAAGAGGAGGTGGTGGCAAGGCCAGCTGAGGACAGAGGAGGGGTCAGGAGGGAGAAGGAGGAGGCCTCAGAGTTTCCCAGATTGTTCATGGAGGAGAACCGGGAGGCAGAGAGAGAAGGGTCTTGCTCAAAGTCACACAGCCTGGCAGTGGGGCAAAGAGAACCCAATATGCCAGAAACAGGCAGCCCTGGGCTTGAGGATTACCTTGAACAAATGAGGATCCCTCTTAATGGGAAAGTGTTTCTGCAGGAGCACTAGGCCCTGAGCTCAGAGGAACCAGGAGTGGAAGCACACAGCACAATTGCTGTGCTTGGGCTCAGAGGCAAGTAGATCCTTGGTGCTCACTAGTCGGACAGTCTAGCAAAATGGCGAGCTCCAAATTCACTAAGAGAGCTGGTGTCAAAAAATAAGGCTGGGAGCAATAGAGAAAGGCACAACAACACCTGGCCTCCACATAGACGGTGCGCGCGCGCACACACACACACACACACACACACACACACACACACACACACACCAAGCCTTAAATCTGTATGACTCCCAAGGCCACAGGGAAAGTTCTGGAGACTCAAAAGTCAAACTAAGAGCCGCAGAAGAGATTGGACTGCCCACATTCTCACAGGTTGCATTCAGGGAACAGAATAGAGAGGGATTCCTCTAACACACACACACCCTTCAGGGACATGCATAGGGAGTCCTACCCTATATACTGGCTACTGGCAGGTAGCTCCTTTCTTCACAGAGCAATGAATAACAGTAGTGACCTCTGATAGGACTTCTTAGGGACTTTAAAGGTGCTTTTCCGGAAATTCTAAGAAAGCTTGGCCATAGACCTGCCATCCCATTTATAGAGAAAACTAAGACAGAAGCTTCCTGGACTGCACAGAAAGTGAGCATAGTGAGGCTCTGCCGGTGCCATTGTGTCCCCAAGCCCCTTCTACACACAGCCCAGCCAGTCTCATCACCAGTCTTAAGGCATGGCGGGATGGCTGCAGAGACCTCAGCCTGACATCTGGAACCTAACTCAGGCTCATCCACTAGTCTTGCCCCGCTGTGCCCTTGTCACACAGGCCACTCTTGAGTGACTTGTCTGCTGGTGTCATCCCATCTCCCACTCCAGGTGGAGTGCCAGCTCCCAAGCCCGAGCTTGCCTGCCACCCCAAGCCACGCTTGCTTTTCCAGCTTCTATTCTTGCTGAGTTCCCCAAGGAGTCCCAGGGGTTTGACCTCCTTGCCTCCAAACACCCACACCTGATGATCTGACCTTCTGTCCTGTCCTGACTGTGTCTGTCCACAACCAGACTCTTTGTGTCTTCATCACCCAAGCTTGATCTCCCAGCCCTTCAAGATCAGGTACAGTCCTGACAACACTGCACAGCAGGTGCCCAATGGTGTAGCCTTGGATGACAGAGCCCTCAACCCTGGGTCTGTTAGCCAGGGAAATAGGAAACTGGCCTGCCCCTGCCTCTGGGACACTGCCTGTCTGGGAAAGGCAGACTGGAATAAGGGCCCATTGCTCATGCTAGAAGCTCTGAGGTCAAACTTCAAGGGAGAGCATAAAGACAGTCGCAGGAGCAGAAAGGCAGCTTGGAATTGCCTGGCCAGAGGGCTGGCGCAGGGTGAAGCCAGCCCTGGGGCATTCCAGTGCTGCCAACATAGCTGAAGCCTCTTGATTTCTTTTACTCTTCGTTTCCTCATCTGCCAGTGGGATAAATAACAATAACAGTATCACGGGGCAACCGTGAAAATTCCTTGAGAGAACACAGTAGGTGTTGGCACATGGCAGGTGGAATCCTGAGCGAGAACTTTAAAGTGGCTAAATCAAGTGTCAGAGAACTCAAGGGGGAGGAAAGGTTGACAAGGTTGGGGACTGGGCCTGGAGTATCCCATGAGGCTCCCCAAGGATGGACAGATACTGCTGGGCTGTACATATGTTTATTCTCCCATCAGTGGGGAACTAGCTAGGACAGGGGCTGTGACTTCACTTTCTTCACACTCCAGGCCCAGAGAGTGTCACCCTCCAACACCTCCCTCTGTCCTGCATCAAAGGCTGGTAGGAGTAGCATGTGCTGGGTCTGGCTGTGGCTCCCTTCTCTCCAACTATATCTTATACAGTGTGGAGTGGATACATGGGCTAGATGTAGGTGCTGGGGCAGGAGCTCGGTCTCCTGAAACTGATGGCATTAGTTCCAAATCTCTAGGGCAGGAGGAGGGAAAAGGAGCAGCTTAGAGAAGCAGCTGAGCCACAGTGAGTGTGCAGGGTGAGTGGGGAGGCTGGGAGGCCAACATCTAAGGGTTGACTTCTGAAAGACTGGTCACCCAGCATACCCGTTAAAATATAGATTTCAGACCTCATGTCCAAAACATCGAGATGGGGGTTGGAAAGTGTGCTGGCAAAAAGCTTCTGGGCACTCTCTGATTACAGGCTGTGGACAGATAAGGATATAGGCAAAGATCCTCAAGGAGACACGTTGGCTTCCAGAACCACCTGGATGGTGGTGGCTTCAATCAAAATACCCAAGCACCCTGGCTATTTTCTCTGAAGGGTGTCCCAAGGGATCAACCAAGGAGAGCTATCTTGGTAGGGTGGAGGCGGAGAACTTTAGCGGCAGTGGCGAAGGTGGCAGTGCAAGGGTACCTGAGTGGAGAGGTGTCAGGAGACACAGGAGGTGGGGCCTGGACAAGCCCAACAGAAGGCCCAGGGACCCGGAGTAGTGTGGGCTTGGTTGGCTCCCAGGGGAAACTGAGGTGCCTTAGAATTGTAAAACAGATCTTGAAGCTCTGGGAGCAGGAAGGATGGCTACTATGTTGGAGTGAGAGAGCACTGGCCACGGGAGATGGGAGGACCGGGGTAGAAACAGAGAGGGCTGCATCTAGATCTAGGCTCTGCCTTCTCCCAGATAGGCCTTGATCTCCTCAACTGCAAAATGGGACCACAAATGCATAGCTGGCCGGAGTTGAAAAGGATGAAACAGGAGACCATGTGCAAATGAGCAGGACAGACTGCCTTGCATCCAGACTCTCTCCTCATCCCCTTCCCACTGGAGGCAGCCCCCTTAGAGACCAGGAAGGTTTCTCTTAGTAAAGAGGGAGGCCCTGGGGGTAGGGTGTGGGAGGCCCCACCCCCACACACCACCTGGCCCCCTCCCACCTCCACATATGGGTTGGGGGGTGGGGAAAGGCAGCAAACAGCAAAACCCTCCCAAACAGGAGTGGGTTTCCATGGTAACCGGGGTGCCAGGAGAAGGGGGGTGCTCCAGATCCAGCTGTCCCCCTGAGCACCCTCCTCAGGCCCTAGAGCCCAAGCTGATGCCCACCCAACAGCCTAAGCCCCCCATCTGCCTGCTCTGGGGCCAGCTGGGGCTGTCATGAACACTCCCTTGTGCTAGCAGAATGGTTGCCACCTGGGTACTGCCATGGGTAGGGCAGGCATCTTTAAGTAGGAGGCTCAGATTCAAGACTCTCCACACCCCTACGCACAGGTGTTCACAGTGAGAATTCCTTTCAGGACCATGATCCCCTGAGCGCTTAGTGCCAAAATGTTTGCAAGTCACAGTCCTGAAGGTCCTGGAGATTGGGTTAAGGTCCTCTGGACCTACAGAACACCAAGGACTTCAGCTCACACATTGAATCACATTCCCCACAGGGGCTCCGTCCACCCTTAACTGGCCCTGACTCCAAGTGACCACAAAGGGTTACACCTGGACAACAGTGGGTGATGCTTCAGGGCACTGCCCAGCAGAAGAAAAGAGTCTTTCCAGGCTAAGACGATGTATCTTGCCACTGAATGGCAGTCCAGAGGGGAATGGGTTAGAGGGGGCTAAGCGTGACTGGCATCCAAGCCTTATACTCTTTAACTTCTCCAATGATCCAAAATGTGACGTGGGGTAGACAGGGCTCTTATAGGGAGGTGTCAGCCCCATCCTCCTCTGTTTCCCAGTCGCTCGGCCCTGAAGTGGGTGATAGGGCCAAGGCAGGTATAGGGAGGAGCTGATAAGTCTGCTAAGAGGTCAGGGAAGCACCTTTACCCCAGAGGCTCACTGCCAGTTCCTGACTACCCTCAAACCTCAGGTGATGGCCATCACCAGCTGCCACTCAAACACAGGAGAAACACTCCAACCCTTTCCACATCCAAACCCTTCCCAACAACAGCCAAGGAACCCCCGGACCTACGTAATGGTACAGAAAATGCTGGAGTCTGAGGGTTAGAATTGGGTTCCAACACTTATGACTAGTATATGCTAGGTATGCGATCTCAGGACAAATCACTTCCACATCTGGAAAGACGGTAGTGGAGAGAATCCGGTGGGACGTGTGTTTGGTGCATGGGTCTCACTAGTCCGGTACTCTGTCAGGGCCTCCCTGCTTCTCAGTTCCTCGGTTCCCTTCAATGCTGCACCCGAGTAAGTCCGGAGGCTGGAGCCCTCAAGGTCTGCAGAGAGCCCCCCCACCCGCATTAAGTGGGGGCTGGAGGGCGATGAACTTTCGAACCCACAAACCCCCCGCGCCGTTCATTACCTTAACGCGAGTTAAAAATAACCGTCTCATCTCTTTAAATTAGTCTGTCTGCAATTACCGCCTGGCACGGCGCTGCCCGCCATCGTCCCGCTGGAGCGGCGCCAGGTGGCAGGCGGGGCCCTCACCCTGTCTGTCGGTCTGTCTGCTGCCTCTCGACTCCCCTTCCCCCGAGGAGCGGCAACCCCTGAGGCCCCCGGAAGCCCCGCCCCGAAACTCCCCAACTTGCGTGGGGTGGGGGCCTGGGGTCGCCTAGGGCCAGCCTAGTGAGGAGCTAAAAATTGGGGAGGGGGCTCCGGGCATGGCGTCGGGGGAGGGGCGCCGGGAGGCCCGGGAAGCCGGAAGGGCCCGCAGCGCGCCAGCGCTCGTGGGTGGGTGTGAGCAGGTGGCCGTGGGAGTCTGCCGGGCGTGCCAGCAACTGTGCCAGGAGCGGCTGGCACGGGCTCGTGCCCAGGAGGCGGGCAGCTGCCAGCCCCTCGCTCGTGCAGTGAGGGGGGTGAGGACACCCCCCCAATCGGGGCTCACACCGCCTCCTCTCGCACCCCCACAAGCCCTTGGGGCTGGGGATCCCCAGGACAAAGGAGGGGGAAGGCGCCCTGGTGGAGCGGGCTGAGGGGAGGGGGCACTACTCTCCCAATCACTGCTCAGGTCTAAGAGCAGGACCCTGCTGCTGGACTCTGGGATCAGCCCCTCATTCAAGCCCCCGCCCCACCTGGAACTTACAGGGCCAGGCCTAGGCCAGATGGGCTAGCACCCGCTTTCTGATCCCACTCCTCAGCAGCAAGGCTGCTTCAGCCCCTGGGGGAGAAGGGAAGTCCCCATCCACTGGGCTCCTCCCCTCTGGGCCTAGGGACAGAAATGGGAGGCGCCCAGGCCTGGCCTGGGAGCTCCCCAAGGACCGGCAGCCAGGAAACACAAAAGGAGTTGAACAACTCCAGAGGCGTTCAGTGGAAGGAACGGCAGGACCGTGCAGCCAGGAAGGCTTCCTGTAAGAGGCCAGGGCCAAAGGAACGTGGATTTTATGGAGCAGCTGGGCGGGAATGGGAGGCTCTACTCTGAGAACCACAATTCTTGGTCCACTACACTCCTGGCCAAGCCCTGAGCCCAGGCTCCATTCTTTCTGTCCCCAGAGGACCCCGATCAGCCCTTTTGATGGAACCCTAAGTAGTCCTAACTCTCCAGGTCTCTGTCTGGTTTGGGTGGTCTGAGCCTGATGCTGTCTTCTGCAGCACTGGGATCCCTTCTTCTCATCCTCCACCTTTCCAGAACCACTTTTCTGCCAGCCTGAGAGCCCTAGGTTCCAGTCTGCAACTGCAGAGCACCCCCAAATCCAGCAGGCACAATTCCTACTCAATGCCTCTGGACATAGCCATTTCACCTCTCACAGAACCAACCCCCCAATTTTCCCTAGCCAAGAAGACAACCCAGATCAAGTGGAACCTCCTCTGTGAGGGAACGTCAGACTCCCTAGAACATGGAACCCTCTTTCCCCAGCCCTTGCCCCACCCACCAGCCTTTCCTGTCTCAAGACACAGGGTCTGGATGTGGAAGCTGCTCAGAGCAATGCTTCCTGAAGACAGTTCCCTTAAGGAGTCATAGTGCACGTCCCCACCCCCATGGAATCAAGGTTTGGTACCCCTCAAGGTTTCAAGGACAACACTTTCGTGGGGGGATGAAAGGGATGCAGGAATAATGGATCCTTGGTCCTGGCACCTGAGGTGTACCCAGCCTTGGTCAAGCTGAGACCAGTTGAGAGCTGGAGATAGCGCCTCCTCCAGGCCTCTGAAGGAACTGACTTGTGTGCCAGAAGGGCTTCAAGGGCAGGAAGCTCCAGGAATGAGAAGGAAAGGAGGCACCCTGGGGGAGTAAAGGGGAGACAAGGGGGACAGCCATGCAAGAGACAGCATCAGTTAGATTCCCTCCAGAGTCTGGGTGCTTTCTGCCAGGACCAAGAACAGGAGTCCAAGCTTAGGGATGCTCACCCAGTACCCCAGTCCAGGCGGGGAGTGAGGCACAGAGAGGGCCAGTGTGTCTCCAGCAGTGTGGTGCAGTGGGAATTGCATTCAGGGCCTGCTGCTTCCTGACACCCTCAGGAGAGAGAGTCCTGTCACCCCACAGGGCCTCAGTCTCACAGTCTGAGAAATGAATTCATGGGGCTCAATTCTCTCCAAGCACACTGCCATCACATTCTACAATTTATATCTGCCCCTGCTCTCACACCAGTGCCAGCAAAACTGTTCCAGAGGCTTGGTGGGGCCTGGAGAGGTGACACACCCGGGCTGGAATCCAACTTGCCCATTTTCTACCTGTGGGCAAGTTGACTTTCGTGCCCTCCCCTCTAAACGGTTATAGTAACACTCAGCTCACGGGTTACTGAGCACTTTAAAGATATAAGGAGAGCTTGCCCCCAACATGCTTGCTCAGCGAGCTGCAGCTGTCTCCTGGCTCCTAGTTTCAAGTGCTTGCTTCCATCTTTCCCCGGTCTCCATCATCCATCCAAACCTGCTGGAGCTCTGCCTCTTCCAGGAAGCCCTCCTGATCTACTCTGGTCCTGGTATTCTTTCCCAGTCCACAGCCTCTGAACCACCCACTCATATCTTTGCTCTCACTACACACACACTGATGGCGTCTTGGGCCAGCCTCTCTATAAGGTGCCATGGGTACAGAACAACCCTGACATTGGCTTTCAAAGGCGTAGGAGGGAGAGAGAGCGAAGCAAGACACACATGGTTGATCCACAATGCATGCCTCAGGGCCAGAAAAAAATGGGGAGTCCTGAGCTAGCTACCGTGGGTTAGGGAAGGCTTCCCGGAGGAGGCACTGGGACTCTGTAACCCTGAGGATGGGGGCTGCATCTCCAGAAAGGAGAGGAAGGTGGACTCAGGAAATATGGGAAGCAAGTCCAAGGGCAGGACATACTTGAGAGGAAGTTGTATTCTGATGGGAACTGAGCTACGAGGGACTGGAGAATTGATGGGATGAGACTCAGGTCTACTTTTCTGTCCTGGGTCCCTGCCCCATAATGGCCAAGGGGAGACGAAGAAGATGCCAGCACAACACCATCCAAGAGCTGTGGGCTCCAGGACAGCCAGGGGCATCTAGAGCGGTCCATGGTCACAGCCCCTGCCCTTCTCCTTGGACTCTGCTGCCAGTCAACACCCTGCACAGCCTCATCTCCGGACACAGACATGTCTTCCTCACAGTGGTCCTCCTGTCCCACAAGGGGTTCCCTAAAGTCTCATCACTCCCAAATGCATAAGCTAGCCCCATTTCCCAACAAGATGGCCAGAAGAAGAGCTGGGTCTAGAAGCTAAAACCCAGTGAAGACCCCCATCGAAGTCTTCTCCCAAGATGGCTCTCCCCTTTCCACTGCCCGCCACTGAGGATCCCCCAAGGTACCCCACTCCTTAAGTACATCTGGGCCCAGGAAGCCAAGAGGTGGGAGATAAGTTGCCTAGAGTGGGCAGGGATAGACACCCAGGCCTCAATGCCCTTCCCTCAAGTACCAGCAGGGATCACCAAGCAGCCTCCACCCCATGCTGTGCCGGAAAAGGGGCAACACCTGCCGGATGAAGTACTCATCTCAGGTGACCCGCCATGCTTTTTACCCCGTCTAGTTGGTGCTCCAAGATGAACTCTTGACACCATAGTAAGAACTGAGGACTCATGGTCTGTTAGCACCTTCATCATGGGGCCAGCTCCAGGAAGGGCAAGGGAGATTTGGGAGGGAAAGCAGACAGGAGCCCCAGGTCACGACTCCAGCTCTTTAAAGCGGGTGCCCTGATGAAGAGGGTAAAACAAGTCACAAAAAGCTCCCCCGTGTCTGTGGCCTGGGCATGGGTTATGCTGCTATGCCCTCAAGGACAGGCTAGGGATATTCTTCTGGGAAATCTCAAAAAGGTAATCCCTTGTTACCCTACCAGACCTCCAATCCCGCGCATCCTTCCTAGGGAACATAAATGAATACAGCTACAGCTAGTACGCCCCTCCTCCGCCCGTCAACTGACCTGCCCCACGCCCTGGGCGCTTACTCCAAGACCCCTAGAGGTGTTCCAGAGCCTCCCTCCCCGTGGCCTGCCCAGAGCCCGGACGCCCCCACCTTCCAGCCGGCTGAGCTGTTGCTGTCGCCTTTATCCTTGAAGTAGGGCACGTAGCGGACCATCCAGTCGTAGATCTGCGAGAGCGTGAGTCTCTTGTCCGGGGCGCTCTCGATGGCTTTGGTGATGAGGTCGGCGTAGGAAAGGTTCCCCCACGCGTTCCGTCGGGAGCTCTTAGCTTTCCGCAACGGTCCGACCTCCGCGCCCAGAGGCGGCGCCGGGGCCATTGCCGGGGCCGTCGCCCTGCGTTCTGGCCCGCAGTCTTCAGAGCCTTCAGCCACCCCTGCTCCCAGCGCCCGGTCCTCGTCGCCGGCCAAGTCGGGCTGCGGCAGGGGCCAGGTACAAGAGCGCGGCCGGCTCTGCGGCGCGAAGTCCGGGTCCACGTCCACCTGATGCGCTCGCAGCTTCGCAGCCATGGTCCCGCCCGGCTCGGGCGAGGCAGGGAGGGAGGCTCCGCGGAGGGTGGGCGCGCGGCTCTGGGATCTGCGCGCCCCGGGGAGGCCCGCGGGAGGGGTCCCTGGCGGCTCAACCGCGGGGCGCCATGGACCGGGGCACGGAGGCAGGGGTTTGGACGCACTGGCGAGCACCGAGGGAGGGAAAGACCCAGGCAGTGAGGGGGCGGTGGCCCGGGAGCCCAGCGGGCACACACCTCGCCCAGCCCGGCTTCTAGCACCTGCCGCCTGTCTGTGCTTGCAGCCACCACAGCCACCGCCGCTGCCGCCGCTCCGCGGGAGCCGGTCCCGCGCGCGGGCCCCGCTCTCCCGGGACGAGGCTGGCTTGCACCATGCCGGAGCCCGAGCCCGTGCCAGAGCCCGCACCGCCGCCTCCCGGTGAATGCCGCCGCCGCCGCCGCCGCTCCTGCTCCAGCGCCAGCTCCCGCGCCTGCCGCGCTCAGCGCCGGCTGCACCTCGGGAGGGGCGGGGGACGGGGACGGGGCGGGCCCGGCGCAGAAGGAGGCGGGGCGTGCTCACCCGCGGCCGCGGAATCCTTGCTTACTGGGTGCCCCGCCTGCAGACTGTGGGGGGCGCGGAGCTCCCGCTAAGGGCGACCCCGCCAAAGCCCCGCACGCCACAGCGCCCTCTAGGGAGCAGGCGAGAAGCAGCTGGCGCGGCCCCGCCCCCTGCCAGGCCCGCGGGGGAGGGCGACGTGGGGGCGGATCCCGAGTGCTCCCATTGGTGCACAGCGGGATAACCCCGCCCACAGGCTGCAAAGGATCCCTCCCAGGAGCGCGTCAGCGGGTTATTGTTACAACCCGGGGTTTCCCGGGGCAACAGGAATGGGGCGGGGCTCAAAACACTGGTCCCTCCCTTCTTCTACCACCCTCAGAAATGCCCCGCCCTCTGTTTCTAGACCCCTGACGTTTCCAAGTCTTCTTTGCAACAGACAGACCAAGCGTTGATCTAACTCTCCTCTCTCTTCTTTGTGCCATGGACCAGTCTAGGGAAAAGGAATGGTTTAATAATTTCTGGATTGTAGACCAGGCGTTGCCACAGCCCTACCTGTTCCGTGTGCAGATGGGCATCCTAGGTTTTTATGGTGCTTCCAAGCACAATTTTAGAGCTTTGATTTTCAAAGTTCAACTTGTGGCGGGGTTTATCCTGCATACTATTTTAAAAGATCCTTGGACCCCGACCCTCGAGTTTCTGGTGGTGGGTCTGTGTTGGGGCGGGGACAAACTCGCAGCACTAAGGACCCCACTTCACAAATCACTGTCTTCCAGTATGTGGAAGCTTCCCAAGTGGACTTTTAAAACAAGTGCCTACCCCCAAAGTTCAGAATGTTTGGGGAAGGAATTCATTCATTTAATGGGTATTTATTTATTGAGCGTCCTCGTTGTTCCTGTCTCCTTTCAGGGCCCTATGACAAGAACAGCAAACGGATACAAATGAGGTCCCTACTGTACAGATGACTAGTGGAGGACTCAGATGTTAATCCCATCATCACGTGACCCAAAAGGGAGCAGCTCCTGAGAGGCTATGCAGTCCATTACCTCATCCCAAAGGGTACAGGAGGCTAAGTCTCCAGACACCCCTCCATCTGCCAGCCTTTGCTCAGGCTATGCCGTATGCCCAGAATCACCCATTCCCATCCACAAGGCCCCCACCAAAACTCAGCTTAAACGTCAGCCTAAATCTGACACCTCTTCTAAGTCTAACCCCTGCACATGCCTGACTATTCCCTGCTTGCTCAGACCACTTGATGCCCTTTGGCACAGTATCCTGTTTTGCCAAGAGGAAACTGAGGCCCAGAGGGTTTGCAACCTATCCAAATCTGCAAGGCCAGCACTAGAATTCCAAGTTTTAACCCCTTCCTGGCCGGTACCTGGTAGAGTTCTCTGGGTAGTGGAAAAACTGTGTTCTCACTAAGTGAGACGGGCCTCCTCTCCAAAAGCTTTCTTCCCTCAGATTAAAACTCAGGAAAGGATGAGTGTCAAGGGTGAAAGTAAGGCTTGAATTGCAAGACTGGAGCCTCAGCCCCTGCCCCCTGGGTTTGGAGCAGATGACTGGCATGGTATCAGCCTGAGTCACATGCCAAAGGCAAGGGTGGGCATGGGAACTGTGGGCTACCCCTTACATATATACATGCTTCAGGGGGCTCTGTTTGGAGCATGCAGGGCTGACCCCCCACAGTTCACAGATGCCCTTCTTGCCTGGGGAGTTGACCCAGAGGCCAGGCAAGCTTCCTGCCATCCTTGAGGTCAGGCACGGCTCTGAGTGTGACATGGGAACTTGCTGGGGACCATGCTAGGGTGGGAAGAAACTCAGCTGGGGGCTCTGGCACAGGCTCCCACTGCAGAGTTGAGACACCAGGTTGGCAGAAATGCCCAGGGGCTGACTCAGGCTCTGCTTCGCCCCTGCCTGCCTAGTGACCACAGCTGCTGCCTGACCTCTCCTCTGGGGCCGATGTCTGGCACTGTCAATGCTCTAACACACCCACTAAGGCACACTGACTTTCCTTTTCATTCACAGGCCGGCCCCTGCTTACACACTCATCAAAGCAGTCTCAGGGACAGTTAAAAGGAGTATGGCAAGTCATTGACTGTTTGAAGCCCCATTTCCTGCCCTGTCAGCAGGTATCACCATGGTACATCTGAAGTATGAAAGAAGATTCTGAACAATAGGCTCAGAATCAGTCCAGCAATGCTGTCTTAATTATTATTGCTCGCGTGTATTTTCCCTTCCTATTTTTCTTTCCTCAACTCATATACTCTTCTCAACTGCTCTCATGATGAGCACACACCTCAGCTCACACTCACGGGCTCACTCATGTACACACTTGCCGCATGCCCTACACTTAAATCTGGTTGCATAACACTTATCTTCCCATAGTTTTTTTGACCATTGGCTCCCCAGTTCCCTCCCCCACACGAGCTCTCCAGCTCTGCCTTCTTTCACTGCCATTTACTCCCACATCCGGTCTGCTCTCAGACAAGTTCCTACCTGCTTACCTTCCTATGTTTCCTTCCACACACAGGCACGCTTGCTTTCACACCTTCCTCATCAGGAACTTGCAAGTGCATTTTGATGCGCGCACATTTGTTCACTTATGTATGTCTGTCATGTGCTTGCCCATGCTTGCCCATACAACTCTATAACTAACACTTGTGCATATGTACCCAAACAATGCCAGCAGCCTCCTCAGGACCTCAGCTGGTCCACCCCTCCCCAGGCCAAACATATACCACACAACTGTCCCCATACACCCACCACTGCTTCCTCTCCGGTTACAGACCTTCCCACCTCTCAGAATAGCCCCTGCCACCACGGCTGCTACCACCGCTGAGCTGTCAGGGCCCGCCAGAGCCTGCACCCTCTGCTCTGTGCCAGCTTCCTTGGCTCGCTCAGGGGTAAGTGAGGACAGGAGGGAGGATTCTCTGAGGACGGATGTGTGTACCCAGCTCTGTATTCCAGCACCTCGCTTTCAGAGTCCACCTGGACCACCCTGCCAGGGGCTCCTGACCATCACCCTTCTCACCCTGTGAAAGCAGAGAGGCCACCTCCCCTCCATAGGCTTAGAAGAGGAAAAGGTTTTACTTGGACAGAGGTAGACCACAGTAAAACCATCTGGCCCTCCTAGGCTCCTCAAGAGGACCCTTTCCTAAGTCACAGATTTCAAATAAAACAAATAAAAAAATAAACCCTTCTGATGCCAAGCAGAACCTGCTTGATATTTGATGCCCAGTGGCAGGGAAAAGAACAGTACAGGGGTAATGTCTGCAGACACCTCTGAATGTGGGGGAGGGGCTGGTGTCCAGAGGAGGCCTCCAGGTTGGAAGGGGGAGTGTCTGTAGAAGACAGAGGGGACATCAGGACAGCTGGGAGCACCTCCAGAACAGGCTCATGCCTGGCTCAGGCTGGGACAGTGCCCGGAAATGGGTGGAGCTGAGCTGAAGAGGCAAGGCCAAAGGGACAGGGCAGCATGGAGGGCCCCTTGAGAAGAACCAAGGCCCCTTCAGTTGCTTCCACAAACATCCTGGGGCACAGGGTTCGCTGATTTGGAGAAGCAGCTCAAGCAGCCCCTGAGGAGTTCCTGCCAACATGGGGACCAGGCCCAAAGGACCTGGTGCTCTCTTTTGATCAAAGAACTGTCCACCAGAGAATCATTGCCAGAGTGAGCCCTTCTTACCCCTTTCCAGCCTCCCTTAGTATGCCCTCAGTTCCACCGAGCATGCTCATAGAGTACCAACCTCTGTGGAGTTCCTGACCGAGATCTAACTCCTTGGGGACAAGAGCTTGGCCCATTCAGTCCAAGGCTCTGTCCTCAGGGTCTCGAGGAGAGACTGGTACCAAGGAAAGAAAGTATGGCAAACGAAAGCATGAGCTCACACTATTCTCGCAAGCCCCTGAGAGGCAGGTATGCTTACTTTCTGAATGGTGGAAAAGGGGCTCAGAGAAGAAAAGTGAGCCTCCTGCCTCTCCGAGATTCAAACTGTGTGTCAGGGCCTGCTCTGTGTGTGTAGGCATGCATGTGGCATGTGTGTGAACAGGGCATGTGAGGGCTAGGACGTGCGTGTGTATGGAGGCCTGAAGATGATTTCTGGTGTCAATGCTTGCCTTCTACCCCGAGGTTCAGACTTCCCTTGGTTGCTCACTGATGGCTGTGCTGGGCTAGCTGGCTTGTGGGTTCCCAGGGGTTCTCCTAGCTCCTCTTCCCATCTTGCCTTGGAGCATTGGGGTCTGATTTTATGTGGGTTCTGGGGATTCAAATTCAGGTTCCCATACTTTGTGTGTTGAGCATTTTAGTCACTGAGCCATCACTCCAGCCTTGGGTTAGCTTCTTGCAGCACCAAGGGTATGCTTCTGCTATGGGAAATAAGCCTAGAGAAGGGAAATCCCTTTGCTTTCCCTGAGCCTCTGTTTCCTTATTGTGCAACGAGAATGGCTGCCCTTAACTGCGGTGTGATCAAGATGCCTAGCCAGAGGGTAGAAATGTGGCATAGTTGGTAAACTGCTTGACAAGAAAGCACTAAGTAAGCCCTAGGCTTGGTCTATAGCACTGCATAGACAGCATGGGATGGGCCACACCTGTCAGCACTAGGGGGGTAGAAGCAGGAGGATCGGAGGTTCAAGACCATCCCAACTACACAAGGAATTTGAGGCCAGCTTAGAATATAGAAGGCACAATCTCAAAAGTAAAATAAAAGCCATGCCTACACCCCACCTTGAAATAAATGTCAAACAAACGTGCCTGCCTCTTGCCTTTCTTCTTTGCCCTGAGTTTACCTGGAAGCCCCAGCCCTGTAAGTCACTCCTCCTTCTCCACCGTGGGAAAAGGCACACTCATTCTAGGGCCACCGTAACAAAGCACCACGGACGGAGTGGCTTGAAACAACAGGGATTTGTTGTTGCACGGCGATGGAGGCTGGAAGTCCCGAAGTCAAGGTGGTGCCAGGGCTGTGCAGCTTCTGAAGGCTCTGGTGGCCGTGTCAGGGCTCTGAGGCCTTATCTTGAAGGCATGGTACTCCAGTCTCTTTGTCTCTGGTCACTAACACGGTGTACTTCCCTGTCTGTCTTCCCAAGGGCATCTCCCGTTGTCTGTCTCTCTGTCTCATCTTCCTATAAAGGATACGGGGCTCCTGCTATTCCAGTATTCCTCTTCTTACTTCATTCCATGAGCTGAGAGTTTTATTTCCTAATGAGTATCACATGGTAGAGTTCTGGGAAGGGCTCACATTTTAAGGAATGCCGGTGAACGCAGAAGCCGAGGCGTCACAGAAACTAGGTGGAATGTGAGGCAGGCCCCTCTGCATTTCAGTTCCGCCTTCCTCACCAAGTTGTCTGACTGCGCTTCCGAGGCAAGTATCTCACCAGTCTCCCGTGGTGGTGGTGGTGGTAGTGGCAAGAGGAACATGGTGTGGGGAAGATAGACTCCTAAGGACCGGTGTGTTCCACGGCCTCATTGCCAGAGGGGAGCTCATAAAGAAGGGCTGCCTGCCCCCCATGCTTCAGAGACGAGTAACTTAGCCATGAACGTTTGTCTCCGAAGCCTAGATAGTACTGTTGAATCAACCACCTCAGTTTTCCCATCTTCAAGTTAGATCCAGACAGCTCGTCCCAAACTGGGTGCAGAAAAGGGTGGAGTTAAAATAGCTGAAAAGGAACTGTGTGGATTTTGTAAAACTGTAATTTCACTGGCCAATAGCTTGACCTTGCCCTGTGTACTCCAAGGCTCATGGAAAGCCTCACTACCTCGTGGGGTAACTGTGGACGTCAGGGCCCTGTGGTAAGAGGTTTCTCAGAAGGAAAGCCAAGGCCTCTGGTGAACTTGATAGTCAGAGCAAGCAGCCTAATGGAGGTGGTAAGAGGAGTGGGGAGAAGGCCTCTCCTGTGTCGGGCATGTGCTGTGGGTTCCCAAAGTCATGATCTGGATTCTATTCCCATTCTGTAGACGGGGAAACTGGGGGCAATGTCTGAGGAACGGAACATCTCAGTCCCCTTCCGAACTCTTACATTGAAATCCTCACCACATGGCCATGTGGGAGGTAACCTGTGGGAGGCCATGAGGATGAAAACCTCACCAGAAGAAAGCCAGAGTTTGCCAGTGCCTTGATCTTAGACTAGTTACCAGTTATACCCACCCAAACTACAAACTCCCCTGGCTGAGATTTTGCTGCATTAGTCCTCATGGATGATGCCAATGACGAAGGCACTAACATTTACTGAGTGCTGCAGGCACTGTGCTGGGCAACTCCTCATTTCTCACTTGATCCTTAATTGAACTTGAGACTCTGACAATATTTTAGAGGGATAGCAGAGGCTCAGAGACAGACTAATGTTCCTCGGGTCACAGAGCCAGGCTCCAAGCCAGGGTTTTCCCACTGCAAAGTCCAAGCTTTCCCCACTGCGGTTGTTCATTTTTTTTTAAAACCCGGCTGCTACCTATACAGGTGGGTGATGCCAAGCATGGGTGGAACAGCCTGTCCATACCAAGCATGCATGAAATGGGGCTTGCTAGCTTCTACCCTGAGCATTGTCTGAAACCACATGCTTTTTAACCTCACTTCTTAAACATTGCAAGGTAAAACGGGCTGGACGGAGTGAGGCTGAGCCATGGACAAGGCCCACCAGTGCTACCAGCCTACTCCCTCAAGGATCTGATGGATCAAGCGTCAAGTGCAGCCCTTTTAGTGGGCTTGAACCTGCCTGGGGTCCTGAGACCTGGGCCCATCCCTACCTGCCTGGCAGCCTCTTTTATACTCCTCCTCCTCTTTTTTTTTTTTTTTTTTGAGACAGGGTTTCTCTGTAGCTTTGGTGCCTGTCCCGGAACTAGCTCTTGTAGACCAGGCTGGCCTCAAACTCCCAGAGATCCACCTGCCTCTGCCTCCCGAGTGCTGGGATTAAAGGCATGCGCCACCACCGCCCGGCTATACTCCTCCTCTTGTATGTACTAAGTATAGCTTGTATCTGCCCAACCATGAGGAATACAACCTTAGCTACAGGGCCCTGGGTCACATAAGCATTCATGTTTTGTCTTCAGCTACCATTCAAAGGCACCTCCCTCAGCAAAGGGACCTTGGCCCTATACATACACCCTAAGACTGACTATCTTCTGCTTGCTTGTCCTCAGCCATCATATTTTCTCCCAGCCTCTATCTCAAATTGTGGAGAGAGCACAGGAATTGTGCCCAATGACCCTTGGCTATAATCTTAGCTCCAATTTAATGCCATTAGACATGTCACCTTCCTGAGCCATCGTCCTTAGCAAGGAGGCATCATTGACAACACCTTCTTCATGAGACTGTGGTGAGGATGATGGGAGGAAATATAATAGCAATGCCATTTCTGGAGGGCTGATAGCGTGTAGCCTTCCACCTGGGATGTCTGAAGGTGTTTGTCTGGCTCTGAGACACCATCTTGGCAAGTCGATCATCTGGCCTGGCTGTTTTTCCTGAGACATCTCATCCTCAGCTCGCCCTCCTGGTAAGTAGGTTGTGCTGGAACCAGTGGGCATAGGACTCTGGGGTAACCGGATACTATTTGGCCACCTTCTTCAGCACCTGCTGATGCCCATGCATGTCACAGAAGGGGGCATTTGGGAAGGAGTGGCACAGAGTAGGTGCTCCAAAACTCCTGGCTTCCAAGCCCTTTCTTACAACTTCATTGTATGAATAAGATGTTATACTAAATTAATTCTGCACACCGACCAGCTGTTAGTCAGCTTTCCATTATTATGACAATATACCCGAGCTAATTGGTTTATGAGGAAGAAAGGTTTATCTTGGCTCTTGATTCCAGAGGTTTCTATCCATGATCGCTGATACATTGCTCATGGGCTCATGGCAAAGCAGCACAGCATGGCAGAAAGGATGTGTCAGAGGAGGCTTCTTGGTGTAGCTGGACAGTGAAGAAAGGAAGCAGAGGCCACAGTCCTCCAGCCTCTAGAACCAGGGACGAGGGGAGGGCTCCTCAGGAAAGTGCTTGCCTTCCAAGGACAGGGACCTGAGTTTGACTTTCAGCACCCAGGTAAAAATGCCAGACATGTTGGCATGCACTTAAAATTCCAGTGCTGAGGAAGAAGAGACATAAGGGGCCCTGGGGCCACTGGCCAGTCAGCCAGTCAGTCTAGCATAACTGATAATCTCCAGGCCCACGAGAGACCCTATCTCAAAGAAAATGGACACCATTCCTGGAGACAGCACATAAAGTTGTCCTCTGACCTAAACACATGTATATACACCCCCTACACATGTGCAACTTCACACATGAGCACACACATATGAAAAGAACATGACATTCAAGCGACCTAACCTCTTAAGTTTCTGCGCACGCATACACACACACACACACACACACACACACACACACACACACACACACATGCACGCACCTAATACCACAGGCTGGAGACCAAACCACCACCACATGGTCCCCAAGGCACAAATAACAGCACCGGACACACTTGCAAGAGTGCCAGAAACACATGAGAAAAAGGTCACTTGAGAGCAGTGGGTGACTGTGGGGCGTGCTGGCAATCCCGGCTCTTTGTCACCACCATACAGTAGGTACAATAATGCTACCTTGCTGCCTGCTGGGAAGTGTGGAGCTAAATCTTGTTTTTGACTGCGGTAACTATCCTCAGTTTAAGCTTATGGCTCATTCCCTCTGCTCATTTCGTTCTAAAGCCCTTACTCCTTTCCCCACTGAATGGGCCTATTGTTATTGTATGTGTCATTTTATAAAAATTAGAGTCTCCCCCAAATCCTTTTTAGGAAGCAAATGTGGCAAGAATGATGAACGAGGGAAAGAAACCCAGATGCAGGAAGCAAGTCACATGTGGTGTAAAGGCACTGGCAAGGCATCTCCCTCGTGCCTGGCAAGTGCTGCCCATCTTGGGACTCAGTATAGCTGTCATCTCCTCTAGGAAGCATCCCTGGGACTGATCCCTTTGGACATCGCATTCATAAGAGTTCATCAGCAAAACAGAACCAATAAGAGACAGACAACAGTGATAGCTAGAAACAGACAAAAGATAGGCAGATCTAGAGAGAAGACAGCTGAAAGACAGACAATAGATAACAGACAGAGGTAGAGAAAAGATAGGTAGATAGAGAGAAAAGATAGCTATTGAAAGCCAGGGCTGTAGTTCAGTGGTAGAGCATTTGACTAGTATGTGGGAGGCCCTAGGTTCAATCTCTAGCGTTATTTCTGGTTAAAACCCCCAAAATAGATATAAATAGAAGATGAATATATGTAGACAGTAGATAGATAGATAGATAGATAGATAGATAGATAGATAGATAGATAGAGAGATAGATAGAGATTAAAGGTGGACAGTTAGAAGATAGATAGACATAGATGGATAGACAACTAGATGATAGATATATAGATGGATGATAGATAGATAGATAGATAGATAGATAGATAGATAGATAGATAGATGACACATAGCAATTGATTCGTAATTATGGAGGCTGAGGAATCCTATAAGCTCCTTTTTCAAGCTAGAGACTAGGTAGATAGATGACAAATTGATATAGGTAGATAGATAGATAGATAGATAGATAGATAGATAGATAGATAGATAGATAGATAAGTAGGTAGGTAGGTAGATGGATAGATGGATAGATGGTAGGCAGGCAGACAGACAGACAGATAGCTAAGCAGCACATAGTGCTCAACTGGCTCGTGCAATTGTGGAGACTGAGAAACCTCACAATCTGCAACTCTCAATCTGGAGATGTAGGTTATCAGTGGTGTAGTTCTAGTTAAAGTCTGAAGGCCAGGCGAGCCAGGGATGAAAATCCTAGTCCAAGGGCAGGAAGATGGCCAACAGTCCATTTCCAGCAGGGAGGCAGGTTCAACTTGGATAGAGCCCCCACACACTACAGAGTCTAACCTCCTTCCCCAATTTCACAAACTCAAAGGCTGATCCCCTCTGGAGTCACCTACCTTCCCAGACACCAGAAATAACATTTCATCTGGGCACTCCTGGACCTAGTCAGGTACACACAAAATTAAGCCCTGCGATGCAGCAGTGACTCTTCCTTTGTTGGGCATGTTGCTTCCAGGTTCTCTGCTGTAATTCTTCATTTCCACACCCACCTACTCATCTGTGGGTTTCTGCTGAACAGGACCATTGTCTTCCTCATTTCTCTCTCAAGCCAGCACAGGGTCAGTGTGAACAGAGGAGACAGAGATGGGGAGACATGGGTCTCCCAATGAACTCAAGCTATGGCTTATAGAAGACTCTCAGAAGAAGTGTGGCCTGTAGTTGTTTGAATAGGAATGGCCCCCATAGATTCATGTGTGTGAATGTTACTCCCATAGGGAACGGCACTATTCGGGAGTGTGGTTTTGTTGTAGGAGGTGTGTCACTGTAGAGGCAGGCTTTGAAGTGTCATATATGCTCAAGTCATGCCCAGTGTGACAGTTCACTTCCTGCTGCTTTCAGATCAAGATGTAGAATTCTCAGCTCCTTCTACAGCACCATGTCTGCCTGCACACTGCCATGAAGATAATGACCTAAACCCCTGAAAGTGTAAGCCAGCTCCAATTAATGTTTTCCATTGTAAGTATTGCCGTGGTCACAGTGTCCCTTCACAGCAATAGAAAGCCTAACTAAGACAGTGCCTTTAGCAACAATAGTGTGGAATGGTGCAGAGGGCCAAGGTCTCAGCCATGCAGATTCAAGGTGAATACTACATTACCCCTTTCTGGCTTTGCAACTTCAAATATGTTACTGTGTTCTCTAAGCCTCAGTGCCCACCACCACTGCCACCACTAAAAGAATATGTGTGTCTGTTCCTAGTGTTTCAAGACATATTAAATTCAGACATCACAGCACCCAGGGCCACCTCTCTTCATCTGTGTCCTGTGACCACCATTCAGGCCCTGATCTTAGAAGTCTCTGTCCTATTTCCTTGATTGCCAACTTGGCACAACCTAGAATTATTGAGAAAGTGGTCTCAGTTGAGAGATTATCCATATCAAATCAGATTGTGAGCATGTCTGTCGGATATTGTCCTGATTGTTCATTGATGTAGGAGGGCCAAGCCCACTATGGGCAGCATCACTCCCTGGGCAGGGGGTTCTCGGCTGTATAAGAAATCTAGTTAAGTTGAGCATCAAAACTGCCTAGGCTCTTACAAAGCCAGTACGTGCAGTAGGATCAGAAACCCATTGCCATTGTTCTTGAGTTCTCAGTAGTCTTCATTGTCCGCTATGTTCAGAGAGTCCGGTTTTATCCCATGCTTTTTCAGACCCAGGCCAGCTGGCCTTGGTGAGTTCCCAATAGAACATTCCCATTGTCTCAGTGTGTGGGTGCACCCCTTGCGGTCCTGAGTTCCTTGCTCGTACTCTCTCTCCTTCGGGAACCCTGGTTGCTCTTCGGGCTGAGGAAGGAGGGGGGACTTGATTGGGGGAGGGGGAGGGAAATGGGGGTGGTGGTGGGGAAGAGACGGAAATCTTTAATAAAGAAAGAAAGAAAGAAAAAAAGAAATCTAGTTAAGTATGAGCAGGAACAAGCCAGTGAGCAGCATTCCTCCATGGTCTCTGATTCAAGACTGGTTGGGTTCCTGCTCTGACTTCCCTCAGTGATGAGCTGAGACCTGCCAGTGCAAGCCAAAGAAATTCTTTCGTCCTCTAAGTTGCTTTTGGGTGAGATGCTTTTTCCAGCAACAGGAAAGCAGCCTAGAACACCCCTCAGTTGCCTGAACAGATTTCTCCTTAATCCACACACTTCTCAGTAGCGTGATCATGAGCAAGCCTTTTTGACGTGACTACCAAATGATACTGTTACTTCTGGTGAAATAATTATTAAGATAGGAACTATTTTATAGTAGCCATGAAAATGAAGAGCATCCTGTGGGTGTGAAGAGTGCATCCCATAAAGTTCTCTACTTTAAGGCCTGGGTCCCAACTCAGAGCGCTATGACAAGGGCGGCAGCCTCTCGCTGTCCACAGCCTAACCTGCTCTTATCACTCTTTCTGTTCAGTCCCACGGAGGACTAAGCACAGGGCTTGAAGTCTCGAGGACTTGGCTGCCCACCCTCAGGCACCACCTGTCACCTGCGGGACTCTGAGCACATTGCTGCTCTTGGCTGCATCTTCTTTTCCATGTCTGGGATCTGGGAAAATCCCCTTAGAGGGAGTAACAAGAGAATACCTGTGAGTGAGTCTTGCCAGGTGTCTGCGGAATCTGAAAGCTTTGAGTGACATTGACTGTGGCTTGTGGCTGGCATTTTCTGAGGCTTTTCTCTTTTGTTGATACCTACATTTCACAAGACATTTTTGTACGTTCGTGTGTGTGTGTGTGTGTGTGTGTGTGTGTGTGTGTGTGTGTGTGTGTGTGTGTGTGTGTGTGTGTGTGTGTGTGTGTGTGTGTGTGTGTGTTATGTGGGGTGTAGGCATTCACATGCATGTGGAGGGTTGATGTCATGTTTTCCTCAATTACTTCTCCAGTTTAATTTTTTAAAGACTGGGTCTTTCACTGAATTTAGAGCTCACTGATTGGCTAGACTAGCTGTCCAGCAAGCCCCGGTGTCCTCCCATCTCTTCCTCTCTAACACTTGGATGACTGTGGGTGCTGAAGATCCGAACTCAGGTCTCCATGCTTGTGCAGTAAGTGCGTCACTGACTGACCCATTCCTCTAGCCCTTGTCTGGCCCTTTTAGAAATAGTTTAATTCCCCTAAATCAGTCACCTTGGCATTTGATTTGGAAGTAGAGTGTCAGCTGATGGGGCCAGCATCCCTGCTTTAACCTGACTTGAGCAGGTTGCTAGGTCTCTCAGAGATCCAGTTCTCTCTCTCTCTCTCTCTCTCTCTCTCTCTCTCTCTCTCTCTCTTTCTTATTTTTAGCTGTAAGGTGGCACTTGAAATACTCACTTCACAAGGGGTCCAGATCTGGCTTTCCATTAACTGCTGTGTTGGAACAGCTCTGTAGTGACAGGGCCACGCACCCGGCAGGTGCGAGTATTCCCGCTAGCTCGCCACCTCCTGTTCCCACACCTCAAGCTCTGCCCTCTCCTATCCCTAAGCTGTTACTTGAAGAAATACAGTGAGGGAGGAGGCAGGCCCAGAGCCTCGCTCATGGTCAGGCTTCCGCAGACTCAAGGAACCAGCCTGAGCCATCAGTTTGCCAAGTGGAGTCTCAGAGCCAGCTGGACACCCAGAGTTGTCCCTGGTGGGAAGAGCTAACTGTGGACTCAGGTTCAGATTGCTCACAGATTTAATCTGTGACTCTAGACAATAGAGAAACCAACAGGCATAGAAGGAACCAGCCTAGTCAGTTGTCTACTGTGCACCAGGAACCTCTAACATGTCTTCTTCCGTGATGTGGGGATGGCAGCAAGGTCTAGGGCTACGTAGGGACCAGATGACAGTCACGGATCACTGGCTGTAGAGGCTTCACTGCTTAGCCATGGGGTGGCAGGGAGGACTATTTGGGGAGACTCCAATCCCAGAACTGGCAGAAGCACTAAGGGAAGACGCTAGGTTTGGCCTGAGGTGGCAGGGGTGTTGGGATAGCCAGGGGTGTGTTCAGGCAGGCAGGCTGCTGACCTATGTTACAGAGTTCGGGGAAGAGGTCTAGATGGGAGATGTGGACGACAGGTCCTTGGTACAGAAATGGTGAAACTGAAGGGGCAGCCAATCCCCGAGAGTGATTGTGGGGTGAGATGTCAAAAGAACAGAGCTGAAGGGAGACTCTGCAAGAAACCAGGATGTTCCAGGGATTCATGTAAGGACTCCTGTCAACCAGGGACCTTTGCATGCCCTCAAGAGGCTATGGGAGGAAGGAAGAGGGAGCTCTTCTTCAAAGGACTATGGTAGGTCTGTAAACACCTCTGAGTCTCACAAATTTCCTCATTTGTGAAAAGGGGATACCATGCCGACTTTGGTCAGGGTTGTATGAGACCTGGATGACCTCGTCTGACAAGGCACCCAGAACAGAGAGGGCCCTGAGAAAGCAAGCGTGAGTGCTTCCCCCTCTCCATCATAGCATGGAGTTGTGTACCCATCAGTGGTCCCGAATCTTCCAGATGGCACTGTCAGGTCAACTAGCCTCATTCTGGAAAAACAAGGGAGGTAAAATATACTCTAGATTCTCAGCAAAAATCATGGCTGTGTTGTTTTAAAAGATCACTGGCCTTGGTGATGAGTATACCAAGGCAGGGCTACCAAGTTCTCCTCCAGCTCTGTTCTCTGGCTGTTCCTGGAGTGAAGTGACTACCTGCAGCTGACCTCTCTGCCCAGAGATCTGGAAGGCTGGCAAGGGCTGAGTGCAGCTAGAGCAAAGCCGAGTTGTCCTAAAAGAAACTTCTGAAGCTGCAGCCACTGTGATCACACAGAGCATAGAGCAAGACACAGCCATCCACCCTACCCTGTCGATGGCCACCATGCCAGCTTCAGAGGCGGTGGAATTGTTCCCTGTGTTTCATGTGGAAAAGGGTTCTGTCAAGGGTCACTTTCTGTTTACAGGTGGTTCTACTTAGGACTAGAAGGAAGTCTGTGATCATGAACAGGTAGTCAGCTGAGTCTGGGGAAGTAGTAGGGAATACAGGAGAGGGCAGGGGCCTGGGGGAGTGCTCTGTTTGTGTCCCGGTTGAGCAGGAACAGGTGCAGGGAGGAACTGAGACCTGGTCTTACAGGCTGGGCCAGCTCTGGAGGGACAGACAAAATGCCAGGTAGATGGGGGCATTTCCATGTAGCAGACCACCGGCAAAGTCTCCTCAGGACATGCCACCACCTGTGCTTTGCTTGCTCATCATGAAAGAAGCCATGGAAAGGAAAGGACAGAATTGGAGCTACGTGTTGGTATCCACGGTGGCCAAAGAGGCAAAAGCTCCCAACTCACCAGCTGTATGAATCTGCATCCCTGGAGTGAGTGTTAAGGTCAAGGCTGTAAGAAAACACACAACATGGGCTTTCCCAAGAAACACGCTAGAACACACAAGACTACAACGGGTCCCCAGCACCGAGGGGATTCCTGCCACCTTATTTGCCAGATGCGGAAATGGACCCAGAAGGAGGCAAGGATTTTTCATGCATGTAGTGTTCCCATTTGTCTAAGACATGTCCTTCCCAAAAGGCTCATGTACCGGAGGCTTGGTCCACAGCCGGCAGTGATGTTTTGGGGGTGATGGAAGCATCACCAGTTGGGGTCCAGCAGATAGAAGTAAGTCACTGAGAGGTAAATCCATGGGATAGTTTGTCCCTGCCCCTGCTTTGCTCTCTTTCATGGCTGCCATGTTCTCCACCATACCCTCCTCGCCTGGAAGGATTGATGGCTCTGAAACCATAAGCCCGAACACATCAGTTGTTTCTGTCAAATGTTTAGTCACAGTGACAAGAAAACCAAGGGCTGTGTGTGGTGAACTCAGGATGGAGGCCAGCCTGGACCCCAGAACTCCTCACAGCCAGTACCCTAACCCTCAGGCCCATGACGGTTCTTTCCCCCTAGGTTGGTGCTATGTTAGCCGTAGCCGCAGCCCTCAGCCAGTTCAGGCCTCTTTCAGAGGTACCATGTAGAGCTGTGCTCCATCCCCATTGCCCCTCTAGTGAATGGCTACGAGGGCTGGGAGAATGGCCCGTGCACAGTGTGGTGAGTTATGAGTGTGTAACTCATTATTTGAATTTGGGGGTCCACACATGCGTGTGCATGCATATAGGGATGGTGTATACGCATGTATGCATGCACATGAAGGCTAGCGATTGACGCTGGGTGTCTTCCTCATTCACTCTCCACTTATATGTTGAGCCAGGGTCTTCCACTTGAACCCAGAGCTCACTAATTCAGCTAGTGTAGCTGGCTAGCTTGTTCTAGGATTTCCTGTCTCATCTCCAGAGTGCTGGGATTACAAGCAGGCTGCCACACACATGCGGCATTTAGATGGGCTAAGGGGATTTGAACTTCAGTCCTCGGTCTTGCATAGCAAGCATTTTACCCTGAGCCGTCTTTCCAACCCCAAGAGTTGGAATTTTTACGTGAATAAAAATGCTTTCAAGATCTCCTTAAGGATTTCTGATGCTGATCCAATGCCAAAATGACACATTTTTTTTTTTTTTTGGATTTTTCGAGACAGGGTTTCTCCGTAGCTTTTTGGTTCCTGTCCTGGAACTAGCTCTTGTAGACCAGGCTGGCCTCGAACTCACAGAGATCCACCTGACTCTGCCTCCCGAGTGCTGGGATTAAAGAAGTACGCCACCACCGCCTGGCTTCAAAATGACACTCTTTTAAGTAAATTAGGTTTAATAAAAAAATATTTTTTAAGTGGCTGTTACCTATTCGCTTTTGCTTTTACTAAGTTGGCTACTAGGAAATGTGAAACGGCACATGTGCTTCCCCTGATGTCACCACTGAAGAGCACAGGCCTTCACAGGACAGGAGACTTGGTGGAATACAGGTCTGCGCATGTCAGGAGGTGTCCAGGCACAAGGCAGCCTTTCCAGAGAGGGCAATGACGACCGCAGGCCTCAGAACGAGGATGTATTATTGGGTAACCTCAGGAGCCATGTCAGATAAGGGACAGTTGAAGGAACTGGACATGACCCACTTGGAGAGGAAGTACCTTAAAATAGCAAAGAATTGTCACAGGACAGTGGCAACAGGTTCTCTGTGTGGCTGAGACAGGAGAGCTGGGACTCAGAGGGAGCCAGCTGGCTTTCAGTGTCAGGGAGGCTAGGGCTGCCTGAGAGTGACATGGGTGCCCAGCCAGGGTGCAGTAACGAGCAAAGCCTGGCATTTCCTGGTTACAGAAATGCTGTCAGGTTACTTCAGTGGAACAATCTTCATTCTTTAACCTCATGGGCCACCCGTAGGCTGGGTGGCTGGTCTGGGAGTTCAGGACAGAGGGACTCTCTGAGGTGTCTGCCTAATAATAGCAATGCTACAAACCAGGAGCCTAAGATGCTAACAATGAGCCTCCTCACGCACCCTGGTGAGGTAGATAAGGAATCTGAGGCTCAGAGGGTGCCTTGTTCAAAGCTGCACAGTCTAGGCAGACAGGGATTTGAACTCTTCCTAGCAGACACGGGTGCCCACGGACGCGGGGTGTTCTCCTACGGGAGTCAGGAGGGCGAGGGCCGGCTTGAGTCCTGGGGGATCTAGACTGGTTCTTCCCGGGAAGCCAGGGCCCCACTGGGCTCTCCAATTAGCAGGAGCAGAGAAATCAGAGGCAGCAACAAGCTCTGCTAATGAGCTGCCACATTAAACAATGAGTCACACTTCCATACGGTGCCGCTCCAGCCCTAACCCGGAACAAACAAGCTGTGAGAAACAGTTTACAAAACAGCGAGGTGTGACTGTTCCCTGCTGCCACTGCTGCTGCCACCACCAATGCCACCACCACTAGCCCATCGCCCGCACCACTACCACCACCACCACCCACATTAACACCATCACCACTACCAACTCTATCACCACCACCAGTACCATCACCACCACCAACAACAACAACACTATCACCACCAACAACACCATCACCACCACCAACAACACCATCACCACCACCAGTACCATCACCACTACCACCCACATTAACACCATCACCACCAA
>NC_022016.1:62694999-62700984 GCF_000317375.1 Microtus ochrogaster | reverse complement strand
CAACAACAACACCATCACCACCACCAGTACCATCACCACTACCACCCACATTAATACCACCTCTGTAATGACAACCATTCTTACCGCCCTCAGCACACCCACCTTCACCTCCCCCACCACCCTCACCACACCCACTACCTTCATCATCATCAGTATCAAGGCTACCACCAATAACACCCTCACCACCACCATTATTGCCACCACTACCACTACCCTCGCCACCAACACTGTTACCATTAACACCAACCCTTGTACCACCACCGCCACCACTACCAATACAACCCATGCCACTCTCACTGCTCCTCCTACCACTGTCCCTGACATTAACAGCAACACTGCCACCGCCATTGTCACTCCTGCTCTCCCAATCGCCACCACCACTGTCGCCACCACTAGAATACCAACAGCCACCAACACTCTGCCCAGTGCCTGTATGTAGGTGTGGACAGAAGGGCAGACCTGGGAAGGGCTCCTAACTTATCTCTGACTTCTGAGCTCAGGTGAGCCTCCATCTACAAAAGCAACCCCAGAACAGAGCCCCTCCCCAACCTGCAATACCTACTGCCTTTTTAGCCACGTCCTAGGACCCATCTGTCATCTGGTGAACTAGTGCAGGTGACTTTATCTCGCTGGTCCCAGAGCCCCTTATTTAGTTGCAGAAACAACAATACTGTCCAGCACATTTTTTCATTCTGACTAACTGAGGTCACCAACCATGGGAGCTGCTACCACAGGAGATCCTGCACAGAGCCACCTCCTTTTCCATGTACAGTGATGGGGGCCAGCTGCCTTCCCTTCCTTGAACCACACCACACTTGTGCCACTGGCTCACACAACACTGTATTGGGGCCAGGCAGTGGTGGCACATGCCTTTAATCCCAGTACTTGGGAGGCAGAGGCAGGAGGATCTCTGTCAGTTCGAGGCCAGCCTGGTTTACAAGAGCTAGTTCCAGGACAGGCTTCAAAGCTACAGAGAAACCCTCAGGACAGGCTTCAAAGCTACAGAGAAACCCTATCTCGAAAAACAAAAATGAAAACGAACACTGTATTGGGGACTTGGAGTCAGAGATGACCTTACTTTACGTCTTAATTAGGATTTCTGTTGCTGCGAAGAGACACTATGACCAACTCTTATAAAGGAAAACATTTAACTGGGGCTGGCTTACAGTTCAGAGGTTTAGGCCATTATCATCACGGCAGGAAGCATGATGGCATGCAGGCAGACATGGTGCTGGAGAAGGAACTGAGAGTTCTACAGGCAGATCCAAAGGCAGCAGGAAGAGAGAGTGACACTGGGCGTGGCTTGAGCATCTGAAATCTCAAAGCCCAACGCCGGTGACACATTTCCTCCCACAAGGCTACACTCCCTAATAGTGCTGTTCCTTAAGGACCCATGGGGGCCGTTTTCATTCAAACCACCACACCTTATCACTCCCAACCCAGCGTGGGGAGTCAGATTGTGCAGTGGGAAGAAACAGATTTGGGAGACAGCAGCTGTAGATTCAGATCACTTCCTACCAACCTTCATCTCTGGGGTCCTGAGCATCTATGGTAACAAGCCAGTTATGAACCCTGTCCTGAGCCAGACTTTGTGTCAATGTTTAATGCACTTCCTATGACCTCCAGTATCCCAGTGAACCCAAGGAGAAGCAATTCTTTCCAGCCCCGGAGAAAAGAACACGGACTCGGGGCGGCCAGGTCTGGGCAACTCCAGAATCAGTTAGCTAAGGCTGACTGAACCCTATTTCCCAGAATCCTTTTCCTGTATGTCTCAGGTTGGAATCTCTGCTTCGCTAACCCAGCCTTGGCTGACAGGTGGCTGCAGTTCCACACTGAGTTAACGATGGAGCGAGGGTTCAAGTGGGCCGCCCATCACTGTGCCTTAGAAGCTCAACTGGTCTGCTCTGGTAACAACAGTTAGTACATAGTTCTTACGTGCCACTTACGTGGTACCTCTGCCGTTTCCTCCACCAACCCTTTCAGTTCATTTCTGAATGAACTACCGTCCCAAATGTCACGGATGAGAAAACCAAATAGAGTGGGGTTACGATTACACAGCTAATACCTGGGAGACAGATCTAGATTGCGAGCACAGTCCACCTTCGCACCTGATACGTTCTCTTGGTTCCACTGTACTACACTTTCATCTCTAAATCTCAGATGTTTTCACCTATAAAACAAACTGCCCTACCTAAAATATAAAATTATTGGGATAACTCATAGTGAATATGTAGTTACAGGGCGTCTGGGAATATAAAATAGGATGCCAATTTATTCTGTGTCCTACAACCACTGAGAAGTTTCCAGACATTGAACACCAGGCAGCACGAAACAGTAGTCCCTGAGAGAGGAGAGACTAATGAGGCGAGCCCTAGGATGGCCGGCTTCCACCTGGGGAGAGTTTCCAGCCTGCGCTCAGGGCCTCAAGGCGAGGGGATCACAGCTTCCTCTGGAGTTGAGGAGACAGACCTGGGAGCCTGAGCAGCAACACTGCAGGAGTTCACAGGGCAGACACCTGGAGAGAAGAGAGCCCAGAGAGGAGGGGAGCTTCAAAGACCCGCAGGGTTCCCCACAGGCCTGAACATGGCAGCACTAGTGCGTGAGAGGACTGCCCAAGCGCGAGGAAGGACCATCCGAAAGGAGGCCAGAAAATAATTCCCAGAGTTCACACAGGCCTGGTTCCTGTCACATGCCTAGCAGCCCGAGTGCAAACCCTCTTAACTCCCAGCACATTAAGCAGTTTTCTTAGAAGGGTATTGCTTCTGTGCTAGAGAGGAAAAAGTAGTTCTGCCTGAGAAGGCGGCTAAGCAGGCCTCAGAAGAATGCTCTTTTCAAGTGACTTCGCCGCTTCCCACAACAAAGCTCAAGAATATTTATCAGAATACTAAAACGATCGGCTCACACCCGAGGTGAAATTCACAATGTCTCTCACCCAACCAGTGACTTCCAGGCCTTGGAAGACGCAACCTCCGGGACGATTCAACAAATGGCTAGACATGGACTCCCAATAGCACAGCAGACAGAATTAGGGCACAAGACATTAAACAATTACACTAACTACGGCCCACAGATTCTGAAATCTAGGGCAATGATTGATCATGCTGACTAGTAAGAAAGGAAAAACAAACAAGCCAACAACACAAAACCAAATTGAACCTCTGGATGTAGGGGTGGGGAACCAGTATTTAGGCTAGAAAGAGCATGCTAGATGAAAGGGGCCAATGGAAGAAAGGATTAGTAAATTGTCCTCTCACACACTCCCCACTGATAATAAATTAAACATAAAGGTATAGCAATAGCCAAGGCCAGTGAAGAAAGACACTCAGCAAGCACAGGCACTTCCCATGCAAGTCTGACCACCTGAGTATGGTCCCCAGAACACACAAAGTTGGAAGAAGAGAAATGACTCCACAAAGTTGTCCTCTGACACGCCCCCCCACTCCCCACTGATAATAAGTTAAAAATAAATAAAGTTGCAATACCAGGCAAGTGGTTGCTTGCGTTTTTAATCCCAGCACTCAGGAAGCAGAGTCAGGCAGATCTCTGAGTTCAAGACCAACCTGGTCTACTGAGAGAGTTCCAGGACATCCAGGGCTACACAGAGAAATCTGGTCTAGGAAAAAAAAGTGTGTGTGTGTGTGTGTGTGTGTGTGTGTGTGTGTGTGTAGCAATGTAAACTATCCAAAATTAAATACAAGAATAAAAATATTTCTAAAAAACTTAATATTGAACTGTAAGACAACATAAACAGCTAATATATGTGTGATTATTAGAGTTCCTAAGAACAGGGGCTTGGGGAGGGGCAGGGAAGCTGAAGAGATGGTGGCTCAATGGTTAAGAGCACTGGCTGCAGTCAAAGAGGACCCAGGCTCAATTTCCAGTGGTTACATGAGAGTTCACAATTGTAACTCTAGTCTTAGGAACTATGACGCCCCCTCTGGCCTCTGAGGGCAATGCATGCATGCGGTGAGCAGACATACAAGCAGGCAAATATCCATACACATATAAATAAATAAATAATATTTTTTAAAAGAAGGAGCATATCCAGAGAATTTTTTTTAATTATGTGTAAGAACATACAGAGGTTCTGGCCTAGAGCTAGAGTTACAGATATCTGACATGTTGCTGGAAATTGAACTTAGAAGGAGGAAGGAGAGAGAGAAGGGAGAAGGGGAGGGAGGGAGGAGAAGAACATGAGGGAACAGGAAGGTCAAGATGGGGGAAAAACAGAGAGGGAGAGCAAGGAAAGAGCTATCTTGATTGTGGGAACCATTATGGGGCTAGTGAGAAACCTGGAACCAGGGAAATTCTCAGGAATCCACAAGGAAGACCTTAGCTAAGACCCTAAGCAATAGTGGAGAAGGTGCCTGAACTGGCCTTCCCCTGTAATCAGATTGATGACTACCTCAGTTGTAACCATAGAACCTTCATCCAGCAACTGATGGAAGCAGATACAGAGATCCACGGCTAAGCACTGGCCCAGTCTTCCAGAGACCAGTCGAGGAGCAATAATATGAGCAAAGGGGTCAAGACCATGATGGTGATTCCCACAGAAACAGCTGACTTGAGCTAGTGGGAGCTCATTGACTTCAGACTGATAGCAGGGGAACCTGCATAGGACCAAACTAGGCCCTCTGAATGTGAGTGACAGTTATGTGGCTTGGGTAGTTGCTATGAGACAACTGTATTGTACCCTGTCAGTTGTATCGGTTTAATAAAATGCTGATTGCTCAGTAGCCAGGCAGGGAATATAGGCAGGATGACCAGAACAGGAGAATTCTGGGAAAAGAAAAGGCTCAGTCTGGTGTAGGAGGTTCTTCTTTCTATGTGTTGCTTTCATTGGTTGAATGAACTGCCTTGGCCTTTTGATAGGGCAGCACTTAGGTAGGCGGAGTAGACAGAACTGAATGCTGGGAAGAAGGGCGGACAGAGAACGCCATGAATCTCCTGCCTGGGACGGATGCTGGCTAGAATCTTGCCAGTAAGCCTCGATTATGTGGCAATACACAGATTAACAGGAATGGGTTAAATTAAGATGTAAGAATTAGCCAATAAGAGGCTAGAGATAATGTGCCAGGCAGTGATTTAATTAATACAATTTCTGTGTGATTATTTTGGGTGTAAGCTAGCAGGGTGGCTGGGACCAAAAGCAGGGCCCTCTCTCCTTGCAACATCAGTCTGCAGTTGTCACCCAGACACAGAGGAAGCAAGAAGAGAATACCTCACTGATAAAAGGTACCAAGCCACGTGACTAACACAGACACGAATTGTGGGTTAATAATGCAAGATGCAAAAATTAGTTAATAAGAAAGCCTGAGCTAATAGGCCAACCAGTTTATAATTAATGTAAAAGCCTCTGTGTGTTTCTTTGGGACTGAATGACTGTGAGACTGAGCAGGACAGAAACCTCTGTCAACAAATGGTGCCAACATGGACAACTGTATCCACATAAAACCTGAAAGAGCTTGGGAAGTAATTCTAGACACAAAAGAACAGAGTTAATCTTGATAGCAGCATTTTCTCAGGTGGGTCTGTTTGCTAGGAGCAAGCACATCTCATTTAAGAGAGGCTTCCTGACTCAGCTTTAGCAGCAAAACCCTTGCAGCCCTTTTAAGAGGCTCTGCCACAAAGCACTTAAATTGTGTTTATAAAGAGCTGACAGCCTGCTTCTTGTTGGCGGCAGGGACCTTGAAACTAGAAATAGAGTTGTGGCAATAAACATGGCTCCCACCAGTACCTCTGCCAGGAAGCTAAACTCTCAGAAAGCTAAGGAATGCGGTGGATCCAGCTGTCAAAGTTATGGCTTTAATCCTAGCCATATCACTTAGCAAATTAAAGGCTCGTGTGGTCAGAAAAAGAGATATACAGAAAAGATAGATTCAGATGAAGAAAACCTCTAAATGGTTTATGGTGTGTTTAAAAATATTTTTAGGCTTGGGAGAGAAAAGAAAAATTTTAAAATCCTGAAAGAAACAGAGAGGGGGG
>NC_022016.1:62692506-62694124 GCF_000317375.1 Microtus ochrogaster | reverse complement strand
TTTCCAGAATTCTCTTAGTCTAGTTGCCCTGCCTATACTTCCTGCCTGGCTACTGGCCAATCAGCATTTTATTAAACTAATACAAGTGACAAATCTTTATAGTGTACAAGAGCATTATCCCATAACAGAATTCATGGAAATTCACCATTAGATGGTTCTCTCTGTGTGTATGTGTGTGGGTGTTTGTGCGCATGTATATGAATGTGGTTGTAGGTCAGAGGACAAAGTTGAGTGCCTTCCTCAATTACTCTGTACCAGGAACTCACTAGCAAGCCTCAGAGATCCTCCTGTCTCTACCTCCCCAGTTCTGGGGGTCCAGGCGTGTGCTGCTACACTTAGCTTTTACCATGGTGTGCTGGGGATCCGAACTCAAGTCCTCATGATTTCATGGCCAGCACTTTACCTTCTCTTCAACCCCTGGCAGGTATTTGAAGGTGCTCCTGGATAAATTAAAGATATACACCATCATTTCAAAAGTAATCACTTAAACCAATAAAAGAAATAAGATATAAAATTATTCAAGCCAAAGAAAAAGAGGAAAAGGAGCCACCACACAGGGTACATAGAAAATAAATAGAAAGATGACAGATTTGAAACTCTTTCATATTGATGACTGCATTAGATGTAAATGGTCTAAACACCACAGTTAAAAAGTCAAGATTGCCAATTGGTTTATAAAGAGCAATATATAGTCCCATATTGCATGCAAATATAATGATAGAAATAGATGAAAAGTAAAGCAAACAAAATATCCCACTCTTACAATAATCAACCCCAAACTGAAATGGCTACATTAATACAAGACAAAATAGATTTCAAGTAAACAATATTATCAGAGGCAGAGTTGTTTCACAATGATAAAGAGATTAATTCACCAAGAAGAGATAATAATCCCAAGTATTTATATTCCTAGTTGCAGAACATCAAAATACATTAAACAAAAACTGATAGACCTACAATGATAAATGGATGCATTTCCAATTAGAGCTGGAGATATTTCAATTTCCTTTTCTCGATGCCTAGTAGAACAAGAAAAGCAGAAAATCAGCAAGGGTACATAGTTATTAGGTGGCTTTTCCTGGTGGAGAAACATGAACAAACAGCTCCCACCTCATGTTTAACCGAAGACATACCAAATAAATTGCTCTGCCCAAGTCTAGCCTGGCTAACTGATGATTGGCTAATGCCATTTACGGGAGTGGTGATGACACAAAAGCAGCTGCATCATTGAAAAATCCATCACTGGTATGGTTGGTGACTCATAAAAGCTACACCCCCATAGATCCCTACAAAACCTCTAGGTAGGTTTATGGAGAGGGTTCTTCTTCTCATCAGCTGTTACTGCTTACATAACCTCAGGAAGGGGCCTTCTGAATCCTGTAATTTTCAGGAAGCTCCTGAGCCTTGTGTGTTTCATATACATTGGAGTTTTGTAAACTTCCTTCCTCCAGGAGGAGATTTTTCAACTAGGAGGAGCTGCAGGGTAGTAATAAACTTGAAGAATGCTATCAACCTGCTTACCTAACTTGATCTTTATAAAATACTTCCCACAACAACAGAAGAAATGCTTCCAAGTGGACATAAAATTGTTACCCAAACAGATAATATTTTTTTTGTG
>NC_022016.1:62689985-62691976 GCF_000317375.1 Microtus ochrogaster | reverse complement strand
CTACAAGAGCTAGTTCCAGGACAGGCTCCAAAACCACAGAGAAACCCTGTCTCGAAAAACAAAAAAACAAAAAACAACAACAACAAAAAAAGCTCGGCACGCTGGTACATGAGAATAATCCCAGTACTGGGAAGAGGAGGCAGGAGGATCCTGGGTGTCCACTGGCCAGTCAAGCTGGACAATTGGGAGCTGCAGTTTTATTTAGAGACTCTGTTACAGAAAATAAGGTGGCGAGCAAAGGAGGAGGACGCCCAGTGTTGTTGACTCTGGCTTCTGCATGCGGATGTAAGGGTATCTCTGAGGACACACAAATTAAAAATTGAGAAAATATAACAAAACTAGGAAAACTCCAATATATTTTGTGTACATAGTCATACATGAAATAAAGTATAAAAACATATAATGAGGCCAGGTCTATTGGTGCACGCCTTTAATCCCAGAACTCGGAAGCCACAGACAGGTGGATCTCTGAGTTCGAGGCCAGCCTGGTCTACAGAGCAAGTTCCAGGACAGCTAGAGAAACCCTGTCTCCAAAAACAAGCAAGCAAACAAAAAACTAAAAGAAAAGAAAACCACACAATGTCAGCTTCGTGGTTAAGGAGAGGCGATGGGAAAGGATGAAGGGTTGGACTTCGACTATGTCTTCAATATTTTATTTCCTACAAAATGAGAAGTTGTGAGGTAAACATGGTAAAATATCACACTGTTCTTAAATGAGGTGCATGGGCTCCACAGAGGCCAATGGTACTTCCTTGTAGCTTTTCATATCACTTTCATATAAGTGAATTAATGAAAATAGAAAAGGAAGAGGAAGAAACCCGAGTTCCCCTTCTCGGGTGCTGAGGGACATACAGATGTCTGCAATCCAGGAAGACAGCCTGTGCCAGACACCACACCAGTCAGCACCCAGACCCTGGGTTCTCCAGACTCCGGGGACTGATTGGGCCAAAGCCACTTAGGCCAGTCCGAGAATAGCAGACTAAGACAGAACAAGCACCCCAGTGGGTGGGATGCAAAATGGCATGGTGACTTTGCTTGGTGCTTCCCTAACAACCGGTAGTCGTGTGTTCTTCATCAGCACTCATTTGGTTCAGGTCTCTGAAGACACGTCTGCCAATATGCTCTGGTTGGTCGGTTTGTTTCCTGATTTGTTTAGATTCCTAAGTCTACAGAGACCATTGCACTTGTGTGAAACAACGCACACAGAGCTGGTTTACCATAGCATTATTTATAATATCAGACGGACTGGGATTAACCCTGGCACTCATCACGATGAGCTGTGGAGTTCGTCCACACACGGAACAGGAAAGAGCCAGCCACAGAGAACTTTCTGGAAAGCACTGTAGGATGCGTTATTAAATGAAAATGTTAAAAAAGGACACAGAATAGATAGGGTATAATCTATTTTTTAGAGGAAAGAATAAACGTGTTTATATTTTCGTACAGAACCAATTAAAGTGATCTACAAGAAGTTCTAATTAACTAATTAATTAGAATCAGTTAATTAGCGTGTGGGAGGAGGTCAGAGGACAGCTTGCGGGAGTCGGGTCTCTCCTTGTATCATGTGGGTCTCAGGGATCGATCTCTGGTCCTCGGGGTTAAAAGCAGGCTTTTTTACCAGCTGATTCGTCTCACAGGTCTCCATAGAAGATTTTAGAAACGGTTACCAGGCTGGGCATGGCGACACATAGCTGTAATCCCAGAACTCCGGTGGCAGAAGCAGGGGGATTCCTCAGATTGGAGGCAGCTTGGTCTACAAAGTGAGTTCCAGGAGAATGAAGGTTATATAATAAGATATCATTTCAACAAACAGCTGAACAAATAAACAAAAGAAGTTGACTGTCTAAGTAATGAGACCAGGGTTGGTAAGGACAATGATTAAACCAGGAAGGACTCCTTATTGTATAGCCAACCGCATCATTTTTTTGAACCGTTTAACCATGTTTCTCACTCAACACACACACACACACACACACACACACACACACACA
>NC_022016.1:62675317-62689885 GCF_000317375.1 Microtus ochrogaster | reverse complement strand
ACACACACACACACACACACACACACACACACACACATAACTTAAACTTTAGGCAAGGTGGTTGGCCCTGAGCAGGTGCCTTACCCTGGAAGTCTCATAAGGCCCCAGCCAGGCCTGTTATCATCACTCTTAGTGCAGCAGAGAAAAGTGGAGCGCAGAGAGGTTTGCCTGACCTCATCCGTGCCCAGCAGACTGAGGCTATAGCCATGCAAAGTGCTGGGCTTGCATCATTGTGCATCCCAGAGGAAGGAGAGGCCTCTTCTCACCCAGTATTCACAGAGGACAGACTCAGGGGAGGACTCTGATTGGCTCTACTGAAGTCACATGATCGTTCCTGTGCTAAGAATGCATCCTCATAACCACAGGGGCAAAGGAGGGAGGAGGGCCACTTCTTTACAGGAAGGAAGGGGTGGTGATTAGGGAGCAAAAGGGGTCCTATACAGGTCATAACAGGTATCATGTGCCACGATACAGGTCTGTGTGTGCTGGCTACGGGGAGCCAGAGGAGGCAGAAGACAGCAAGGAAAGCTTCTGGGAGGCAGGAAGTTCTGGGAGAGTTTTAATTGACAAACAGCAGGTCTTTACAGCAATGCTGCTGGCAGTGAGGGCCATGACATCAACAGTGACCCAAACAAGGAAGGGAACAGAGAACTCACATGCTGGAGTCCTAGCCCTCACATACTTCAGAACGTGGCTGCATTTAAAGAGACAGTGATTAAGTTGAAAGGAAGCCAATTGGTGTCTTTATCCCAAGAGTGGATTGCCAAAGAAGCTCAGAGGTTCGAAGACGAAAGGCTGTGTGAGGACTCAGGCCACCTGCAAGCCAAGGACCCCTTGTACCCCTGTGTTTCTGGGACTGGCCTCTGAGTCATGGGAGACCTTACTCCCTCTGTGTGGGTTTTGCAGAGTGGGTACCAGGTTGAACCAACAGGCATTTCCCTTTGTCAGCTAGCCTTGCCTCTGCGAATGGCCTCTTGAGAGCTGGGCAGTATACTAAGCACACCTTAGAGAAGAAAAGAACTGAGTTTTGGGAAAGGAAGGGAGGTGGGCCTGGAACAAGGCCAGAGCCCATTCCTTCCTCCAGCCAGGGCCCACACAGAGAGGGCTCATGAGTCTATTCCCCATCCCGAGGCCCCGTTCAAACCCACAAGGGCAGCGCCGTTAGTGCGGAGCAAGGGATACACTTCAGAGGGGAGGGCCCCCAGCTCCAGTCAGTGACTGCTCACCCTCATCACCCTGCTTCTCTCACCCTCTCGCACACTGTCACACTCATTAAATGAGATAATCTGAGTAAAGCTGTTAGCACCTCGCCTGGGTATCAGTGAGCTCTTGATAAACGGCTCCCAAACACACATACTCAGAGGAAGCCTCCGCCACACCACACACACCTTCTTGTCACTTCTTCCTCTGATTACCCACCCCACCCTGCTATCTCTCCCTGGCAGAATCTTGGGTAAGCGCCAAGAGGCTGGGAGGACAGGGCAGTGCGGTGGGCTAAGCTTGCTGCCCATGAGCCAGCCCCTCCTCAGAGCTCTAATCTGGAGAAGCCCCAGGAAAGGAGCTGAGACTGATGGGAGCGAGCGTGGCAAAGACAGCAAGAAATGAAGGCTTTGGGTTTCAGTCCCCAACCTGTTCACAGGGCTGCCGAGCTGCTCGTACCAGGGATGAGTCTCGGAAAGAGAGATTCGGCAAAAGGCAGAGAGGGAGGAGGTCCCTGATCCATTCTCTGACAGAACCAAGCCAGTCTGGGAACAGGATTGTGTGAGGACTGTTCCTGATCTACGAGGTCTTCCCGAACCTCAGGTAAGAATCACAATTCTAACCCTGAGAACCAAAGGCTGATACATGCCTGGTGGGGGGTAGGAGGAGGGGACTAGAGGGAACTGATAGGGGCTTTACCTCCCTATCCCCTACACCGTCGCCTACTTATGAGATCCCTGGTTCTTGATCAGATATTGATAAGTAAGGAGACAAAGAAGTCATAAAAGTACACGGGAACTGTAGCCTGACCCCCAGAAGCCTGGGAAGAAGAGAGGTCCAGCCTGGGCTCCAGTACCATCAATGCCATCAGCACCCTCCCGACGTGGAGCCCTGTTCAGATACATGGACACATCCAGCTCACATCAGACATCGTCAGCACACACTCAAGTTGGATTTCCTGTGTAGATACATAAACATACACATCACACACTTGATACTGTCAGCACACACTCAACCTACTCCTAACTGTAGACGCACACAGCTCACACGACCGTCAACACACAGAGTGGACTTCCTGAACAGAGTCATATACCTACACGGCACAGATTCAACACCATCAGCGCACACTTGACCTGAGTTCTCTACACAAATATGTAAGCAAGATGCATACAGAAACAGGAATGGGGCACCTTCCCAACAGGCACGTATGAAGCACTCTAGCCAACACTGAGAACACACCCCAGTACCACCAGCAGATTGCACCCAGGGAGAGGCACATGTAGGCATACAATCAAGTACATCAGGACATGCAGGAACTGTACATAGAGAATGCTGGGTTTTCCTTCCTGTGCTCCCCACTTCCTGTCTGCTTCTCTGTGTATCTCCTCAGTAATTATGAAGCCAGGTCAGGTCTATTCTTTTAAGACTTTATGTATTTTAAGACTATATGTATATGTATATATATTATCCAGGTTTGTAGATACAGACAGCTGTGAGCCACCATGTGGGTGCTTGACAACTGAACCTGGGTTCTCCAGAAGAGCAGTCAATGTTCTTAACCATCTTTCCATCCCCCAAAACCTGTCTGTTCTTAATGATTTGCTGTTCCTCACTTCCTTCCTCAACAGAGATTCATGCATGCACACATGTGCACACTTATGGAGGATCCCTAGGGAGCAGTCATATCCCCCCAAGAGAGGTCTCATCACTACTTTGGGTTACTGGGAGGCAGAGGATAGGGACTTTAACAGGGTGACCACTCTAACCCAAGAACGTGGCTCCCTGGTTCCTAGTTTAGATCCACCAGAAGCTCCAGTCCTTGTGTGCTTGCTGCTGGTTCTAGGGCACACCGTGCTGTTCTCTGTATGTACAGCTTTCCAACCCAGACGTCTTCCAGCTCCAGCTGCCTGCAGTTCTCACATCTGAATTTCATGAACTCGTTACAACTTCAAGGAGAAGTGCGGATGCTGATAGAAGGTCATCAAATTTTCCTTTCATTGGTAAGGGTGTTTACAAAACAGAAACCATCCTCCACTCACAACCATTTTCTGGGAAAGATGCCTTGATGCCAACAAAGTAGGAAAGACATAAAACATTAAACACTGTGAGCTTCATGCAAATCCCTTTGCATGTCCTTTTCTTCATTTGGTCCCGTGGACACTGAAAGGTCTCAGATCTGCATTCAGAACCACTGAGTCCTTGGCTCCCATCACACTTCTTCCAGGAAGCCTGCCTCAAACTCTCAGGCCCAACCGCATTCTTCCCAGCATGGGTCTCCTTGTCCATGAGACTGAGCTGCGCATTGCACACACAATCTCAGCCGCTGTTCCCCCTCAAGGGCCTGCCCAGTTAAGCGCTGCCAGGTGCTTAACTCGGATTATCCCATTTTATCCTCATAAGCCTGAAAGGTGAACATTTTGCAGATGGGAAACTCTTAAGTGGCTTCCCAAATCCTGTGCCCTTTGCTGGAGACATGGACAGGGAGTGGTGGAAGGTACTCAGAGACAAGTCTCGCTGCTGATCTGGGATCCCCTTTGGGCTCTATGACCAGTCTGAACCTGGGTTTTATTATTTACAGAACAGGAATGATAATGCACACGTTAGAGTGCTGTCCAGGGGCAGTGTAAGTAAGTCCTTTGAAAACAGTGTGTGGTGCAGAGAAGATACCGGATGTGTGAACCAGCTCTGTGTGCCTGTTATAGGTCTCTCTTTGTGGTTTTATTTATGATGTCACTGTCATTGGTTGGGGGGGGGATCTAGAAAAAAAAAAGAACTTGTAAAACAACTGATAACCTATGAGGGTTATGGATCTCTGTGGTTTGCTACGAAATCACATATCCATTTGCATACTCAGCTTTGCAGACCTTGGTGTTTTGGTTTTGTGATGGTTTCTCACTATGTGGCCCAAGCTGATCTCAAATTCACAGTCTCAAGTGATCCTCCTGCCTCAGCATCCCCAATCACAGGGTCCAAAGGTGTGTGTGTGCCTAGTTTTACCTTTGCAGATTTTAAGCATGAGGCACATTCCTGATCTTTGTGGCACATGTGGGATTTTAGGATCACATAACTGGTAAAGGTAGGGCAGGAGAAGATGAAAGGCTGAGAAGTGGGATTTTGCCATTGGTCTCTTCTTTCAAATGAAACAGTAACTTTTAAAAAGCCCTATCTTTGGATCGTGTGGTGTGGGGCTTTTAGCTTTATCATTTTCAAAACTACCTAGTTCCTTTGAAGATATGCATAATTTTGGAATGAGTTTGTCATTTTAACAACAACAACAACAAAAAGGCCTACTGGGACATTGGCTGCAGTCTACAGCTTATAGACATAGTGGACATCTTAGCTGTAGTGCGTCTCCCAGCTCATGAAGGTAATCTTTGGTGGGTTTGTTTAGGTCTTCTCTAGTTCAACAGGGTTTCTAATTTTCTGTACAGAGATCTTACATGTTTTTACTAAGTCTGTTTCAAAGTACGTAATGTTTCTATGTTATTTTATTTAAGTTTTGAAGTTTCTCTTTTCCAGTTGCTTACTGGTAATATAGAAAATACCATTTATTAAAAAATAAGATTTATTAACTTACTTATGTGTATGAGTGTCTGTCTATGTGTGTAGCCACACATACATGCAGATCCAGGGAAAGGCCAAAAGAGAGTGTCAGATTGCCTGGAGCTGGAGTTACTGGCAGTTGTGAGCTGTCATGGGAGTGCTGGGAAAGAACTCCAGTCTTCTGAAAGGGCAGTAAACATTCTTAGGAGCTGAGCCATCTCTGTAGCTCCCTACAGTTGATTTTATGTTTCATACTGACTTTCTATCCTGCAACTATGTTAAATTCCCTCCTTAGCTCTTTAAGTTTTTGAGGATTTCACATGATCTTCTACATAATTACATAAGCTACAAATGAAAACAGTTTCACTTCATCCTTCCGATCTTTGTTTCTTTGTTTCCTTTTCTTGATATATCACACTGTCAAAGACTTCTAATGAAACACAGAATAGAAATAAGGAGAGCAAACACCTTTCCTTTGGTCCTTAAGAAGGGGAAAACATTCATTCTTTCTCTAGATAGTGAGAGATGAAGTATAGACTTTTTTTTATAGATGTCCTTCACCATGTGGAGGAAGTTCCCTTCTATCTCTGGTTTGCTGAGAACATTTTCGTTTTTTTCAGATTATGAGTGGGCACTGAATCTGTCAGTTTAATACTCTCTCAATGCTCTTTCTCTCCATCTATTGAACTGATTAGGGGTTTGCCCTTGATTCTGTCAATGTAGTCATTTAATTAATTGGCTTTTTCAATCGTAAACTTTGCATTCCTAGAATAAACCCACTTAGTAGTCATTCTGGTCTCCCCGGTACCTTGTTCCCTGTGTTTACTGGACTGCTTCCTTCCTATTGCATAGATCTCAGCTCATAGATTTAACTACCTCCCCGGGATGTCTTCTTGACCAACAAGTCAAAAATACCCTTTTGTCTGTTACTCGTCCATCTAAAATTTTCTATCACTTATCACTCTCTGGGATAATCTTTGCTCTTTGTCAACTCATTTATATCTAGGTATTCTCCACAGCTTTCTAGAATTTTAGGTCTGTGTAAGCAGGGGCCTCATTGGTCTCATTCATTGCTGTCGATCTGGAGCATAGTACTAAAGGATGCTAAGTGCATATTTACTAAGTTATTGACTTGTTATCCTGGACGCTCTCACCCACACCTTGACCCAATTGTACTCATAGTCTTCTCTGATTGGTCCCCCAGAAGTGGTCAGCATCAGGTTAAAAAGAAAAAAAAAAAAAAGAACAGTTCCCAGGGACCATACCAGCTCAGTTCATAGGAATTCTTCTATCTTCTGTCAGGGTGGAACTCCAGTCTGGCTCTCCAGGCCATCACCAGATGCAGCAGAGGCAACTCCAAGGCCTTTAAAAGACAAGAGCAGGTGCATGCAACTGGTGGGAGAGAAGCTATGGTTACTAATTGTAGTTTAGAAGCCCCTCCATCCATGTGTGTCTTTGAGTAAGTCACTCCCCAATCTGTCTCTTATATTGCATAGATCAGTTATGCTTTAATAAAAATCAATCTTGCCTCTTCTCCCACCTCTCCTCCTCCTTTTCTTTCTCCTCCTTATTTCTCTTTTCCTCTTTCTCTCTTCCTTCTCCTTCCTATTGTTGTCAGAAGTTTCTGTCCTGCTGAGTTCCTGCAGTCGTTAAGTCCCAAAGAAACACACAGAGGTCTACATTAATTATAAACAGATTGGCCTAGTAGCTCAGGCTTTTTATTAACTCTTATAACCTATATTAGCCCATAATTCTTGTCTGTGTTAGCCACGTGGCTTGGTACCCTTTTCAGCAAGGCAGTCACATCTTGCTTGCTCTGTGTCTAGCTTCCTCTCTGTCTGGTTGATGACTGCAGACTGAAACTTCCCTCTTCCCAGAATTCTCGTTGCCACACCTTTACTTCCTGCCTGGCTACTGGCCAATCAGCGTTTATTTAAAATACAAGTGACAGGATACAGACCATTGTCCTACTCTTCTTCCTTCTCCTTTTTCTTTTTTCCTTCTCTTCCTCTCCTCCTTCTTCCTCCCCCTCTTCCTCCTACTCATCATCTCATTTTTTGCAGTGCTGGGTATGAAACTTAGGACCTTGCTAATATTAGGTGGGTACTATTAGTAAGAGGCCTTCCCACCTCAGGCTAACATTAAACTCACAGACCTTCTGCCTCCACCTCTCCAGTTCTGAGGCTATAGGTGTGCACCACCACATCCAGCTTTACCCCTGCATTTCTATAGATGCAACTTGCCCCAGTACTGATAGCCTAGCCATAGATGGAGAAATTGGGGCTCAGAGAGGCTCAGTAGTTTAGCTGCCACTGCACAGTAAAGTAGCTGGAAAAGCTGGAGCTCAGATTTTCCCCTCAATTTATGATCCACCAACAAGGGCATCAATTTCAGAGATTAACAGCTGCAAATGATGGCATCAAACTGGCTGCCCCAGCAGCCCTCCGAAGAGCATCTCCAATTCAGGTTTATCTTCATTAAGCAAGTAATTCATTATGGGCGGTAAGCATTCACATCAGAGTGAGAATATTAAAAAAGTAATTATATTTTTCACAGTGCAGCTTTCTGGGTAAATTGTATGCAAATTGCTGTCTAAATCAGGCTGGCAGATCCCGAGCAAGTCTCTGTACTCTTAGGGGAGCTACTCTTGAGGCTGGCTCAGTCACCCCCAGTTCACCTCTGTGTGTGTCCAGCCCAGCGCCTCTCATTCAGTCAGAGAAGGCTCTGAAGCAGTAGCTCTGATGCTATAATTCTAGAGAGCCACAATTTTCTCGCCTTATTGTGGGCTCCTACTTGGAATGGACAGTCTCTGGCGTGAGTCCTGGCTCCCATGGGTATGGTGGGCAGGTAGGCCACTTTGGACAATGGAAAGCTCGGCCAGGGAAGAACTGCACATTGTAACAGAGAAGCCTTGGCACCTACAGGCTGAGTGAGGGTGGGATAGCTACCAGAGTGGAGTGCACCCATCTTACGGTTGACCTCAAGTTCATCACTTCTCCCCTCTGCTGGATGTCTAGCCATATTAAGTCCTAGGTATTGATCAGCTATTGGGCACACTCAGCCTCATGGAGGGAACAAAAAGAACCCAGCTGAGAACAGAAGCAACCCAGAGTCACTCACGGGGCAAGGAGCAGGACCCTAAACCCAGCACTATTGATACCCATTGTCAAACAGGTGGCCCTTTAAGGCCTGCAGGAGAAACAGAAAAAGTAGCTCACCTGTCGGAAACTATTAGCTTTATCCTGGGGTGGAACATGATCCTGGGCTTGGATCTGGGCAGGTTACTTCCCATCTGAACTTCAGTTTCTCTCTTTCTCGAAGGAGGCCCCTTGGCAGTGGAGTCTCTCTGGACCCCTCCCACAGGAGTTGCTAACCAGGTGGTATGTTAACCTCACCCTTCCTGTTCCCCGGAGGGAGGGGGGCAGAATCTGAAAAGAAACCTGGAACTTTTCAACCTAGAGGCAGAAGCATCTAGGCCTGAATTAGGGTGTCTTGGTGCCAGATATCAGCACTCCTGGCCTACCATGGGCCACTACCTGAAAGCAATGTGGGCCCCTTGTGATGGGGGAACCTGTTACAGAGTCCCAGGGCCAAACTTACCCAGAGATGGATTTAAACAGGACCGCACAATTTTACACAAATGTACCACACTGGAACAAGGAGGAAGGTTGAGGACCATGGCTATTCCTGCTGCCAGAGTCACTAGCAACCCAACGGTACCCTAAAGCACACTAAGTCAGGGCAGCACGTGCAGCTATACCCATGGTACATGCAAACTGGGCCAGGTATGTCCAGCTAGGACTACATTAGTCACAGCTGGTTACAAGGGAGCCCTGGGTGGTGACTGCCCCGAGGAAAACTCCAGTCACACTTGTCCTTGGTTGCACCTGGACACTGGCTCTGCTTGGGGAACAGATGCTTCTCCTTGCCCCAGCCTTTGTCACATACTCTCAGCTCTGTGAGCTCTGATGAGACTCCTGACCAGCATCCCAAGATAATGAGTGCCCAGCCACTCACTTGAACACCTGCTTCTGTGTGTGGCCAGGAGCTCATCACTGGTGCACCTGGACCTCTGAGCTGCTTCTAATTCTTCCGGTCCTACTCAGGCACTGTGTTGGAACACACAGTCATGCACAGGACTCTAGAGATGTCCAGGCACAATGCCTACCTTCTCCTGCCCTGATACCACTGAAAAACAGCCCAGGCCATGAGCTGCAGCAGGCCCGGCCTGTCTATATCCTTTGTAGAGGCTGGGGCTACGTGGTTTAGGGCTAAGAATATATTGTGGTACTTTCTCCAGGCTGTAAAATCCCCCCAGGCTTTCAGAGCCTCTTCTGGCTGGCTCTCCCGAAACTTACCTTTCAAGAGGAATCTCAAGGCTCCGGAAGCCTTTCATCACTGTGTCTAGCAGTGCCTTGATCCAGGAGTTCAGAGACTAGAGATGTAATCCTAGCAAGGGCCCATCTACTCTCTATGGGCTTTGGTTTCCCCTTACAGTGCAGTAAGCAGAATGGAATAAGAATCATTTTGGATAGAGCTTCAAAGATGCTCCAGCTCCATTCTTCTTTCTTTCTTTCCTTTCTTTCTTTCTTCCTTCCTTCCTTCCTCCCTCCTTCCCTCCCTTCTTCCTTCCTTCCTTCCTCCTCCTTCCTTCCTTCCTTTCTCCCTCCCTCCTTCCCTCCCTTCTTCCTTCCTTACTTCCTCCCTCCTTCCCTCCCTTCCTTTCCTTTTTAAAAAATGTGTATGTGTGTGTGCCTTCATGAGTTTATGTGTGCACCATCCGCATCCACATGCAGGTGACCAGAGACCAGATGGCATTGGATCCTCTGGAACTGGAGTTAATAGGCAGTTGTGAACCACCTGATTTGGGTGCTAGGAACTAAACCCAGGCCATGTAAAGAGTAGGAAGTGCTCTTAACCCCAGAGCCATCTCTCCAGCCCCCAGGCTACATATGTCTTAGACCTAAATCTCATATTACTTTCCTTAATAATGGAGGCAGCAGGAAAGACCCCATCTCTTGATCTCTGTTTTGGTGCCTTTCCTCTACTGGGAGCTGCAGAACCAGCCCCACTGACAAAATGCGAGTGGCACACTGCCCAGAGCAATGACATGCAATCAGAGATGGCTGTGGGTGCACCGTGTGTCTGGAGTCCCTGCCTGGGTCTGCAGCTTCCCCCTGGCATCAGGAGTCACTCCACAAACCCTTACTAAGTCAAATCTAATTCTCTCCTTCCCAGACTTGTAGCCCTGGGCTCGAAGCTTTGTGTCACTGAGTCTCACTGTCTTCAACTGCAAAGTGGAGATAACAGCCTGGTTACAGGTGGCCATGGGGATCCCCAGATAGAGCCTGAGAAGGGACTAGCCCAGCTTCTGGCCTCAGGAATGTGTGTTCGGGGGTGCCAACAGGTACCTCTGCTTCCTCCCCTATCAAGCCTGCCCTGTTACTCAGCTGGCCCAGGAGTCCAGCTCTCTGTAGCCTATAGCCCTGCAAGAGTTTAACGTGGAAGGAAGAGAACAGAATGGGGAGAGCAGATAGAGGAGGGGCTGGGCATGTCTGTATCCAGGCAAAGAATGAGCTAATGTAAACAGATTTCTTCTCTTTCTTGCCACATCTAGGGCACCCCAGGATTCTGAGCAGGCAGCTAGGTTGTGGGGAAGAGAAAATGGGAGAAAACAACACTCTCACCTGCTCAGCACAGATAGTTGGGGTCCTAGTTTCTGAGGTCACTAGTCAGAGTACCCACTGAGAGAAGAAAGCCCTCTGCAGCAATGGTGGCATCTTCTCTTGGGGCAGACTGCTCTCAGTCCCCCAGAGTTCCTCATGCCATGGCAGGGCAGCCTTCGTTCTGCTAAGTGAAGCCTGCCTCCCTAGATATTCTGTGTTGGTTTCAGCTTTGCCCTCTAGACTATGTGAGTGCATCTGCTCAGACAGCCCAGGACACGCTGACCAGCTAGATGCCCTGACCTGCCCTCACCTACCTTCCCTGTCCTCCTTGAAGGCAGACAACAAGGCCACTCTTGCTGTCATCTCCGGATCTGAATGTCCTCACCTCATAGGACACATTCCTGCATATCGAGGTTCTTGCACACATATGTGCACACATGCACAGTCATCCTGGAAGTTCACATGTACATTCTCCAGCACAGTAGTGGCTGCCCCTCCCCTCCTGCATTCCCCCTCCATGCTGCACGAACTTCCCTGGAAGACAGAGAACTGGGGAGCAAGGCGGGGTCCCTGGGAGGACCCATTTCCCTCCAAGAGCCCTTCTTCTCCCTCCTCCCCCTGCCTTCTGCCACTTTCCTATGTCAGGGCCATGCTGATGACACCAGAGAATCCATCAAATGCCACCCCCATGTCAGGTCATGTCACAACATAATTAAAGCATTAGATCTTCGTGATGAAGCCGTTGCCATCAATTCTGAGAGTGACTGATCCAATCTACAGAAAGAGGAAATTTCTTCCCGCCTGCCACAACCGCCCCAGCTGCCTTCCCCTCCCCAGGAAGGGAGATGGTATTGCTTGCTCTGTCTAGGGCTGCGGGTCTCAGCCTGGATGCTAGGAGCTGAGCCATGTGGTAAAAGGATCAGCCTTGAGGGGGTGTGCTCCTCCTGCCTCTGGGTCTACTAGAAGCCAGTTGAACCTGAAGGCCTTGAGGAGGTCTCTTCTCACCTCTTTTCCATAAGTGGGTCAGTGAGAAGGAAGGTGATGATCTCCAAGGATCACTACTACCGGAGATGCTGGAGTGTGCAGTCAGATGGGTCCATCCTGGCCCTGTGTGCACAGTTGCCCTTCCTGTCTCCTACAAGACAGGGTAACTATTCATAGCTCACAGGACTCCTGTGAAAATTAAAGTAGTTAGGAATGTAAGGGCCTAACACAGAAGAAACGTCCCCACCCCCACGCCCAGCATCCCAGTCCTGAGATTGTGGGCTCTAAGCGGGCCCTTGGGTCCAAGAGGTACTAGCCAAAAGTAGGACTTAAACATGGGTTTCTTTGCCCATAACTTGCTAAGTGTGGACACAAAAATGCCAGACCTACAGTGACAGAGCGCAGACTAAAGAGATGGAACAGGCAGAGACAGAAGAGTTGCTTAGGTCCCTTCTCAGATGACGTCACATTACCGGAAATTTAGAAGAGTGGGAACAGGAGCCAGGCTGTGGGAACAAGGAATCAGGGATGACCCTGGGTAGGTTAAGGTCATCGGTCTACAACTGTATGTCAGGGGAAGTGGGGATGCACTGGGAAGCTGACCAGAGTCTCCACTCTTCAAGAGACTTCAGCCGTCTAGGTTTTGAGTACCTGGTTTCTAACCTCATTTATCATCTATCTATCTATCTATCTATCTATCTATCTATCTATCTATCTATCTATCTATTGCCTGTGTATGTGTATATGTGTTCATATGTGTGTAGGCACATGTGTAGAGGCCAGAGGTTGACACTGTCTTCCTCCATTACTGTCCACCTTATGTATTGAGACAGAGTCTCTCATTTGAACCTAAAGCTTGCCAATTTGGTTAGTCTAGCTAATTTATCCCAGGGGCCCCGTTGCCACCTCCTGAACACCAGCCAGCATTTTAGGCAGCCACCACTTCCACCCTGCATTTACGTAGGGGCAGGAGATTCCAACTCAAGTTCTCATATGTTCAAAGCAAGCACGTTCTGACTGAAATTTCTTCCCAGGCCTTGACCTCATGCCTTGATTCTGTCTGGGGCCTGATCCTTTGGATATGACCCTTGGGCTTCACTCAACCCCTGACCCTTTAGGTCAGCCAAAGAAACAGTCTGAAGGCCCCAAATTATCTGAACCTGCTCCCACCCCAGGCCCTCTTTCTCCTGCTTCTTGTATGTTGGGATCCTGGCTCTCAGAACCTAGGATAAGTTCTCCAGCCCAGTCATTGGTTCCCACTCTACTTAGCCCCTTCAGGACCAAGCCTTAGACCCCAAATGTGTATCACAATTGAATAGGAACTCATTTCCCCAACTATGCCCTTAGGTTTACTCTCCCAGGACCTGGTTTTCCTTCCAGGCTCTTGACTCAGAGCTCCCCCTGCCCCTAACCATGCACCGTTTGCCCACTCTGCCTGACCAGTGCCCCTCCTGAAGACGAATGACTCATGTTTTAGCAGGGACTGGGGGAACCACCCTGCAAAGCATAGAAGAGAAAGGATCGATCCTAGTGTGGCGTCTCCGAGGCTGCCTCCTCTATAGCGTTCATTCAGATTGGGGCTGTTGGGCCAATGGAAACATTATTGTAGGGTCTGATGAAAGCACATTTGAGGAGGAATGTGATGTCTGATATGAGGAAGTGATTTGCTTGGGAAAAGGAGCAGTGAGACGCTCCTCAAAGTGAGAATGGGGACCAAGAAGAGAAGGCTGAAGGTGAGTAGGTGACAGCCACAGGCTCCGTCCTAGAGACTGCTAAACATGGCTGTGAGCAGGAAGTCATCATCTCCTTCCACTCTTGCGGCCAGCCTGACGGCTGACCAGCTGGTCACGAAGGATATTTCCAGATGCTCAGTAAGGACGCAGTCCCTTCCATTGAGGACATCTAAATTGGTCTCCAAAGTCTCTGCCAGGCTCAAAGATTTAGTTTCCTAAAGCCTGCACCTCCCCATCTGAAATCCGCATCTTCAGGGTTGTCCTGAAATTGATGTTACATGAGAGGAAAGAAGCAAATGGTCAGGACGCCTGGATTCTCTTTGTAGAGCTGGACTGGAGGAAAGAAGTCACTGATGGGGCAAGGTCTGAGGGACAGGGCACACAGCATCAGGACCGGGGCCAGGATGAATGCTCCAGGCATTGCCAGTGCAGTGCTGGAGTCCTGCTTCACTATCCTTGCCTAGTGGCTTTCTGGTTCCTCCGTGCACATCTTGCCTGTCCAGATGTTCCCTACCTCCTGAAGAAGGCTGTTATATCCCAGTATAGTGCTAGGTTCTAAATCTGCATCTGCAGGCCACTCAAGGTCAAAGCTCTTTGTACTTTTAGGTTCCACAGAGGCTATTCTATCATTCTCCACACCACAGCTTTACAGAGCTGGGAGAATTGTCACTACAGTGTCCTCAGACATTTGAAACCTCTGAACTAGTTGTGTAGTGTGGGCTTGAATCTGGAGTCACCGCCATCATGTGTGAAGCAACGCCTTTCTCCATGTGTGGACCCAGGTGAGTGTGTGACTTGTGCCTTGAGCACAGCACACCTGTGGCTGAGGTTTGCAGGTGTGCAGACTGTCTCTGTGTCTCAGACACAGGAGAGCACATGGCTGGGCTGTCTTGCATGAATGCACAGCTGCATGTGAGTGTTCATGATTGTCTGGGCCTGGGCAGGGAAGCTTCTGGGAATGGAGGTCTGTGTGTCGAGGGCAGGGATCGCATGTATGAGTGCTCACATGTGTTTCTGCATACAAAGGACTTCCAAGGGCTGCATGTGAATACGACCAGTCAGATATGTGTGGGATTGAGACTCTTGTTTAACTGTCTCTGGGTGTCTGCTTGTGATTGTAAAACGTGTGTCTGTGTGTGAGAGAGAGACAGAGACAGATACAGAGAGACAGACAGAGAGACACAGAGAGAGACAGATGTAAGGTTGTGTTCATGACAGATTGTAATTTATTGCGTATGAGAGAGACTGGCTGAGGCCATGAGGGTGTGAGAGACTGGTTCCATGTATGGCCATGTGCCCATGCTTGTGGATATAGTGTGTGTACATGCTTGGATATGCTGATGTGACTCTTTGGCTGCGTGTTAATGGCTGTGCATGCAATGGTGGCTCTGTCTGTGTGTAAGGATGCAATGAATCTCTCTCTCTCTCTCTCTCTCTCTCTC
>NC_022016.1:62656674-62675209 GCF_000317375.1 Microtus ochrogaster | reverse complement strand
GTAGGAAGGGCGAGGGCAGTGCAGGGGAAAAGGGGGACTGTCTCAGAAAGGTCTCCCCAACCCGGTTTTAATCAGAAGCGGAGCAGCTGTTAGTCTGAATAGACACTGCACAACGGCAGACGTCTTAATCTCTTCTGCATTGTGATTCACTCGGCGAAGCCCTATTACTCAGCTTTTGATAGGAGCTTACTTGTCTCAAGTGTTTTCATTATTGCCCTAATACTATCTATTAACATACTGGAGGGAGCTCGCTGCTGTCTGGATCTGGCATCACTGGGCTTTTAAAGATTATGGGCCTTGCAAATACATAACATTTTACTGCCTTGCAGACGTAATTCATTGTGTGTGGGGGGAGCTCACGTAAATACATAGGTAAATAGATAACGGAGTAGGAGACAGAGGGCGCTGTAGGGAGAGAGAATCTATGATCCAAAGGCACTCTCGTCCCCGCTTAAATAATCGCCTTCAGGAGGAGGGGCCAGACAGAGGCCTGTCTCATTTAGAGCAACTCCTGTGTCAAATCTTTCATTCTAGGTATTGTGCGGTAAAGGCAACTGCCTGGGTCTCTTGAGGACATTAGACCTGGGGCACTAAGGAGACCAGAGGGGCAAATTGAGGCACGACATGGGCAAGAATGGGGCAGAGGGTTAGGCAGCAAAGGCCCTTGTTCTAAACCCAGTCCTTCAGCTGGTTTATGGGGTGACTCTGTTCCCATCTCTGAGTCTCAATCCTTCAGAACAAAGCGTGAGTGTTAAAATGACCTGGAACGCCAGCTCCTTGGGTTCCCATTCTATTCCCAAAGGGTCAGACATTTTGTCTCCCAAAAATCAGTACCTAACTTACCAGCCCAGTCTCTAGAACAAGAAGGGGATGAAGTCCAGTATTCACAGCATCTCGCATGAATGGAAAGATTTTAAAAATCTTTAATGTCATCTGGTCCAAGAAAGCATCCCTACTGTGTGAACACAGGCCTGCATCACCATAAATCTCACTGTTTTGGGCTCCTTTTTACCAAATAAAATTCATCGCAGTAATAGACATCCCCTACAAGAATACATCCTGACTAGCCTAAGGAAACTAGAAATTTTGACATCAGAAAAAAATTGAGGATTTTCTAGAAGATAAAGAGCAGACAGTATGAGATGCGTGGAGAAAATCAGAGTGGTGACATCAGCACAGAAAGAATTGGCTAAAGAGGTGCACGCTGTCCTTCCAACAGAGCCTTGGAGACACTCCAAGTGCCAGGAGCAGAGGGCAGGCAAAGAACTGCCGAGCAAGCATGGAGGGAGTCCAGCCCCCTCCTCTCCCAGCAGAGGACGCCTGACTATCCCCATGCTGAACATCAGGACGCTCTTGTCCCGATACTGAAACCCAGTGACTGATGAAAGGCCACCTCAGAGGCACGGTAAACTGAGGCAATGAACCATTTCTCTTGATTTCCATATGTTTTTGGGTTCCCTGGATCTCGACTTGGTACTGTGTGGCTTGCTTTGGCCCATGGGCATTAGCAAGGGCAAGGCAAGAGAGACCAGATATGTATTTCACTGGGGTTTGTCCCCATGGAAGGAAGACCATTCTGGCCTCCCAGAGAAAGCTCTGGAGAATTAAACAAAACAATACAAAAACAAACAAACAACAAAAAAAGGTAGAGAAAGAGGCCACCTGATGGAAAAATAAGGTGTCTTTGATATCTGAAAGCCACCAAGGACCCAGAGTGTAAAGAAGCCTTCTTGGGCCTCCCAAAGCAGACCATCTACCTGCTGAACACAGTGATGCCAGTGAGTGTAGGTCCATGATGGGTGGAAAAGAAGGCAGGAATAGTAGACTCGCTAAGTTATTATGGGTCTGGTCATATGGTCAGAGATGAGCAGGAGGGGCAGGTGGGCCATGCACGCTTTCAAGCTGGGGAAGGGAACGCTGGCTACATATCTACAATGGTCCTGGGGAGGGAAAGCAGGCTGAAAGACAGTTCTGTTCCAGACTCAGACACGCTGTGATGTCTTCTTCCTCTGGCAACCCTGAGGGTGCCCGCTTGCCCACACAGGGTTTTCTTGTGCTTCCTAAAGGGGCATTTCCTGTGACAACCTCCTCTGGCTCTCGCACAGAGCTACACTCGGTTTTATTTCAAGGCAATGGCCCACTCTGGAAGCATGTCACCACGACTGTGGCCCAAAGATTTGTCATCCTGTTGTCACTTACTAGGCCTGTAATGACCATCCTTAGTCACTGGATACTCTAGACAGTCACGGGTGTGAGAGAAATAGCTAAACAGGCAAACTGCTTTGTGAGCAAGTGTAAGGGCCTGAGTTCAGATCTCTGGAAGCTATGTAAAGCTGGAATGGTATACATGTCTGGTTCCAGCACTCCTTCAGTGAAATGGTGAGTGGAGACGGCAATGTCTGGAAGCTCCAGACCTAGCTAGCTTCGTGTGCACAGTAGCAAATAAGATGAAACCTAGCAACAAATGAAGTGAGAAGGGAAAGCCAACACCCCAGGATGTCCTCTGACCTCCGCACAAACACAGGCATGTGCGCAACCAAATTCACACACGTGAACACACACTTACACACCACACACACACAACTCACACACTCATGCGAGATGTTTTCTTGAGTATGAGAAAGAATAAAATGAAAACCCAAAATGATTCATCCCAGAGTCAGCGGAGATAAGGGAGGGAAGAGCAGAGAGCCTTAAAGAACTCGAAGGGATCCAAAAAGTATTGCTTTTATAAAATAAGAAGAGATTGCTATGGGAAGAGACAAAGAGGAAATCATCCTTGAACATTAAAAGCAAGAAAATAAAGTCAAAGAAATCTCCTAGAAGATACAATGACAACACAAAAATTTCAAAATAAGAGAAAATATAAGACCCAATATTTACCTTAAAGGAGTTAGCAACAAAAATGACAAAGACTAGAGGTGATGAAACAGTTTAAAATATGATTTTAAAGTATTTCCCAAAAGCTAGAGAAAGATCTGAGTTCTCAAACTATAAAAAGACCTACCAAATGCTAAGCAGAAAGTACTAAAAAGACACGCATCCTGTGACATTTCTAAGTTACAAAATAAAAACAAAAATTTCAACGCTTCTGGATTTTTTTGAACGTGCAATTCTACATCAGCCAAGCTATCAAGCATGAAAAACAAATCTGAGATATTTTCAGATAATAAAGGACAAAGAAAATTTACTACCCATTCACTCCTGCTGAAAAAATAATTATGTACTTCAGAAAAACAAAAAAGGAATTCAAGAAAGAGAATGTCACAGGAGCACAAAATTTTAAGAAGCCAATACATATCCAAGAGTCTAAATAATAAATAAAAATGCATCTATAAGAGTTCACATGGTTTTTAAGAAATGACTTCTTTTGAAAGTATAGAAATAAAGTAAAATCACAATCCTTGTATCTAAAGTTTTAACAGAATGTGGGAGGTAGTAGGAGGGTTAAGACTATTGGAAGGGAAAAGATATTTAAATAAATTTATCTAAAATGTAAGGAACTAACAAATGGTACATAAAACTTGCCAATACATACAAAAAAATAAAATAAGGAAAACTTGATCAGTCAAGTAAAAAGCAGAGGGAAATCCAAACATATCAGAAATAATAATAAATATGAATAGATTAGAACATCCTACTAAACTACAGAGACTCTCAATAATCCACGTATGTGCATGTGCACATCCCCACACACAATGCTATTATTTCAGAGTCTCATTATGAGACTGACACTCTACTTACCATGCTAACGAGGCACCTCATAGAGTTCCATTTAAAACAACACAACACAGAAAAGATAAAAAAAAAAAGACAGAATGGAAAATCAGTATGTGCTAACAAAACAAAAATGAGGTATACACACATTAGTATCAGATTAAATAGAATTGGAAATAAAAGCATTGCCTGGAACAAATAGGGCACTTTATAAAAGGTACAATCGACCAAGAAGATATGAGAATAAAATGTGTTTTGTACTAAACAAAGGAATATTAGAACAAAGGAAGAAATAGCTTTAGAATTGCAAAGACAACGTGCCAAACTTGCAATACTACTTAACTTTTACCTATGTCTCCCGAAATTGATAAGTAGGGTGGTCAAAAGTAGGCAAAGTTACAGGATAGTTTGAATAATATAATCTGAAAACTCAATTTAAGATTTATATAAGAATTTTACTGAAGTGCAGATACATGCTACTGTGATTTTGTTGTTATTGTTGTTGTGCCCCTCAAAGAACACACTAGAAACTGAGTTATGGGCACAGTGTTGGGTGATAGGACTTTTACGAAGTGACAAGGTGATGGTTGAGTGGGTAAGAGCTGTGAGCCGTCTTAACTTGTTACTCTTGCCCTGGGCCTGTTTGATTCCCAGCACCCACACAGTGGTTCACAACATCTATAACTCCAGTTCCAGGGGATCCGATGCCTTCTTCTTACCTTTTCAAGTACAAGACATGCGTGAGGTACACGTCCATACATGTTGGTAAAACATTCATACATATGAAATAAAATACAGAAAGGGGCAGGGGGAGAGAACACCAGGGCTGAGAAGAGGAGGTTGATTGAGTCAGTTGTCTTTTGGGTGATTCCTGACAAAAGAGTAGGTTTGGTCATTATGCCATGCTTCTTGCCATGTAAGTTTCATTTTTTTTCTTTTGTTTTGTTGTTATTGTTTGCTTGATGTGTATATGTGTGTGTGTGTGTGTGTGCGCGTGCGCACATGTGTGTACTTGCGCGTGTGCGCTCGTGTGTGTGTGTGTGTGTGTGTGTGTGTGCACGCGCGCGCGCTTTGGTTTTTGTTGTTGTTGTTATTTATTTGTTTGAAACAGTGTCACTGCGTAGCCCAGGCTGGTCATCAGCTATGTCCTCCTCCTTCCTAAATGCTGGGATTGCAGGCTTGTGCTACCATGTCTGGCCTTCTGCCATGCTTTTAATTTTTTTAAACATGTGCACATGCCTGTTCACATTCGTGTGTGCATGTAAGGGCCAGAGGTTAATGTCAGGCATCCTCCTCAGCCACTCTCTATCTTATTTGTCAAGGCAGGGTCTCCTACTTGAACCTGGAGCTTTCCAATGAACCAGTCTAGCTAGCCAGCTTGCTCCTGAGATCCTGAGTCCTCCTCCCCAGCACTGGAATTATAAATGGCTGCCATGCTCGCCTGGCATTTACATGGGTGCTGGGGATCAGAACTCTGGGCTTCACATTTGAACAGCAAATATTTTACCCAGAGAGCCTCCTCCAGCCCCCGCCATGTCTTGAATGGCTAGGAGACCTTCACAGATTTAGCCTCCCAACCTCCCACTTACCAGCCTCAAGAACCATGAGTCAAATTTCCATTTATTATAAATTACCCCCTCTGCTGCATTATACTAAAGCAACATAAAATGGGCAAGAACATAATTCATACATTCAAAATATTTATGGTTTACTTACAAAAATAGCCAATCCTTAAAGTTGATTACAAATGAAAAAAAAAACCTATGATTTCCAAAAAGTAGGAAGCATACAGACACTTTCTGAATGCAATGTGAAAAGAAGTAGTCTCAATGAGAGAATAGAGACAAAGACTCAGCTCTCAGAAACTTAAAACACCGTCTACAGAACACTCGAGAGTGAAATGACAGATCATTTCAAAAATGAATGGCATTGAGGGCACTGGAAGATGAAACTGATTGTCAAGGTCAGCGCGGTGCTTATAGAAAAATATATAGCCTTGAACGAGTTTGTTAGAAGGGAAGAGAGAAAATTGGGTCCAGGCAGCTGGGAAAGAGAAAGCTGGAGGGAAAACATTCTAAAAAGAAGGGGTTAATAAAGACAAAAGCAGAAATTAATAAGATGAGAAGCAAATGGAGACTCGGAAAATGAAACCAAATGCTGGTCGTTTTGTTTACTCATTGACTTAAGGGCTCAGGGAGAGGTGAAAATGCTAATATCCACAGAAGAAATAGGTTCATTCTGAAAATGGCATCAGGCCCAGCATGAGTTAGAGGAGACGTTTAAGGAACAAGTAACTCCTATGCTCGGCATTGTTACATTGTTCTAAAGGTGGGAGCCTTCCCAACATACCCTCTTGGGCCATCCTAGGCATCTGCTGTTTTAGCTCTCCGGTACCCATGCATGCTCCTGCCCTGACTTTCCTTCTGCATCCAGCTCTGTGGCTGTGTCCTTCTAGGGACCATCTCTGGCTTCTGCACCAGATGAAGCTCCATCAGCTTTTGCTTCCTTCCACCCAGAGTGAATGACTCTTGGATGAGAATGGGGTTCAATCGAAAGACAGCAAAAAGAGAAACATTTTTCAGGGACTTCGGGAAAGAAGTGGCTGTTGATCTCGAGGGCACAATCTTCTGGGCAGACACTTGCCTGCCACATGGAATTGGACAGGAAGGATAACTCGGGGAAGCAGAAGCAGGTGATCTGGTTACAGAGCCCCCACACAGCTGCGCCTAAGTTGTGCCTCCCCCTCAGCTTACTGAGCTAGTCTTTAAAGCAACCGAGGTTGTCATTATCAGCTGAAGCCACTAACCCTGAGGTGCCAAAGCCAAGCAAAGACAACACACACAAGGGCATTCGGCCCAATCAGTTACTCAGCTAGATGGCCTATAAATAAAATAGCAGCGGTCTCAACTACTCTACATTATAAATCTGATAAATCATGACCAAGCAGGTTTATTCCAACCAACTCTTCATTTTAACATCATGACCTAAATGATGCTTTTTAGTTCACTAGTGACATATTAAAACAAACGGAAGTATCACTTCTATGCAAGAAAATGAAATTGCAAGAAGCTTATTTAATGGCAGGAGGTACTGATAGAGAGCTTGTTCAGCATGCACGGGGCCCTGGGTTCAATCCCAGCAATGTTTAGAAAAGTATCATAAAGAAAAGAAACTACTTTAGCAGACAAAGGACCCAGGCTAACTGGTTGTGTCTAGATGCTACGCTATGTATGGTTCCAGTTACACAATCATGCACCATGTATGATTGTAGGCATTACTGTGGGATTTTAGTAGCTGTGGTTGAAGTCTTTAAGTCCCTTTAATTAAAGGAAATCATACTTGACAATCTTGGAAGACCTGGCTCACTCAGTGACATTATGAGCAGAACGAAGGTGGCCCAGAAGTGTCAGCTCTAATGCTAGTTTCCAACCCTGGTCTTTTCTGATAATCCACCCTGTAGGTTTGGACAGGCCTAATGAGTCCCACAATCACATCAGCCAATTCCCTGCAGGAATCTCCTAGTAGTTTTGTTTCTATATCGGCAGCCTGGCTGGTACAGGGCTCCAATGATGGCAAAGTCATATACACTTGAACGCCAGGAAGTACCCCTTCTCAGCAGCTGAAGCATAAGGCAGTTCCCTTGCTACGCTTTCTTTCTGGGACACACTAAGAGCTTGCCCTCTGGGCTATCCTAGAATTCATTGTATAGAGCAGGTTTTGACCACAAACTCAAACTGGTCTTCCTGCCTCAGCCTCCAAGTGTTGGTATTCCAAGCATGAACCACCATGCCCCGCCTCTCAGATGCTCATTTCCAAACAACTTTCTAATCTTCTAAAGGAGGTGGTTAGGAAAGATGAGCAAGAGAGAATAGGTTTAATAGTGCCCCTCCCCAAAGTGCCCATGTCTGGTCCCCAGAGCCTACACATCCTGTCCTTACATGAAGAAGACAATACTCAAGCTGTGCATTCACATGGCACATGCTTGGCAAATTTGCAAAAGTGAGATATTTTAACCAGAACTAGAGCCTGAGGGTTTTCTTCTCTGGGTGTTTTCTCAGTGCTGGAGCGACCTGGGCATGTCGGGGAGTCATCCAGGGAGACCTGAGTAGAGGCACCGTTAGTTTGAGTTCTGCAGGGTGTATTAGTGGTTCGTGGTTCCTTCCATGTTATTGAACATTATTACCAGCTTTACCGGCACAAGAATGGTTTCCAGAAGCATTCCTCCCACCCACTCTGTTGCCGTACCCTGGATCTTGACGTGAGAGATTTAATTGAGTGTTGTCATCTCGCAAAAGTTTTTAAAATTAGTCACTGCCTAAGAAAACTTGAAAAACTCAAGACATCTTACTGCTCCCGTATAGAAGACATTCGATGGAGCTTCAGCAAATGAGACAACCTTGACGTTTACTCCCCTTTAGCAATGAAAACTGGTGAGGGTAGAGCTTAAAAATATTAATGTGTAGCCGGGCGGTGGTGGCGCACGCCCTTAATCCCAGCACTCGGGAGGCAGAGACAGGCGGACCTCTGGGAGTTCGAGACAAGCCTGGTCTACAAGAGCTAGTTCCGGGACAGGTACCAAAGCTACAGAGAAACCCTGTCTTGAAAAACAAAATATATATGTGTGTGTGTGTGTGTGTGTGTGTGTGTGTGTGTGTGTGTGTGTGTTTTACCCGACCATAAGAGAAGGGATATTTATATTCACTCTTACTGAAACGTTCATTACAAATAAAAATCATATAAACTAGTGGCCAAAAATATAAAGTTCCAAAAATACCACACCTTCTCTGCCCAAGGCTCAGGAGTCACCGGGGAAGAGGAAGTGGGAAGAGTGTGAGCGTGAGGTAGTGGATGAGGACAGGGGACAGTGTCATCTGGACACAGCAGGAGGCTGTGACGACAAATACACACAACCTGTACCTTCTCGAGGCAGACCAAATCCAGGCATGGAAGGGAGGCTGGGCATGAAACCCCACCTCTAGTCACACAGGTCCTGGCAGCTGTTAGCTGGTGGAAGAGGGGGAGTCACTTTTCTCTAAAGTATAGTCCCTGATAGCTCAGCCACACTTCAGTGGAAGGCCACTAACACTTGGGCGGCATAAATTGGTCTTCACGACTTAAAAAAAAAAAGGAGGGGGGACACAAAATTGAGTGGATAAAGAAGGTGGGCGGGTAGAACTGGAAGGAGTTGGGGAAGGGCCAGAAGGGGAATATGATCAGATTTTGTTTACCAAATAACTAATATATATATATGTGTATATATATATATATATATATATATATACACATATATATATATTCGAGACAGGGTTTCTCCATAGCTTTTGGTTCCTGTCCTGGAACTAGCTCTTGTAAACCAGGCTGGCCTCGAACTCACAGAGATCCGCCTGCCTCTGCCTCCCGAGTGCTGGGATTAAGGGCGTGCGCCACCACCACCCGGCTAACTAATATTTTTTAAATTAACTTTGAAAAAGAATGGCAATCTGCAAAGTAAACAACTTCTTCATCAAAAACAAAGGGGAAAGTAGCATGGTGGTCATTGAGGAAGAAGCACTGCATTTTTTTCTGGATTTTTCAGGTGTGTGTATTCTCACCTGGTTGGTTTTGTTTTCGTTTTCTTTGTTGTCATTGCTTTTGTTTTTAAACAGGCTGGTCTGGAAGTTGCTGTAAGCCTTGAACTTTCAGCAACCCTCCTGCCTCAGACTCCCAAATGCTGAGATTACAGGTGTGAGTCACCATATCTACCTTACCTGCTTTAAAAAAAAAAAATGGTGGAAATTGTTTTGATTTCTCATCCTAAATGTTTGCTTTTATACCCAATTTCCTGTCGGGTTTTTTTTTTTTCTCCCCTTTATGTTTCTCTTAATGAGGGCCTATGCTTTAGGTCTCACAAGACCCGAATGAGTCCCAAAAGGGAACAGAGTATGGAAGAGAACAAGGATCATATGCTGTCCTTAGCAGCTTTGTTGAGATCCATTGTTCATCCTTATGCGCCCCACCCCCAATGGCAGGGGAGTGAGCCTGTGGCCATTTCCCAGGGATCCTGTCAGCTACCTTCTGACAGGACCTGACCAATGATAGCACAGAGCAGTAAGGAGTAGCCACTCTCCTTCCTCTCTGCTTGGTGTCCCTAGCACCTGCCAAACAAGCCAGCCTGGGTCCCAGCTTCTTCCTAGGCACCTCCCAGTGTGGGTAATGCCACCTGTCACCTCTGTAACCCACGGGGCTGTGGCTTCCTGCTGTCCACGGCTGCTGCACTGCCTCCCTGCTTCCTGACCGGCTCCTCGGTCTTCCCACAGTACTGCTTCCGAGAGCAGAATCCCAGCTGAAAGAAGGGAGTGGGGATGGACACGGGGACCTGTCGTGGAACTGGTGGCATGTCCAGGTGAAAAATAAAGGTGACATATTCCAAAGTAATGGCCCCGATGGTGACAAGAAGAGGTGGAAGGAGAGGGTTTGCTTACGGATTGCACGTGGGGAGGAAGAGGAAGGGAGAGGGCAAAGACTGTTGCAAGGGAGGTGGCCCCAAACATGTGAGCACCCAGTACAGAGGTACAGCTTTAAGGAAACAGGAGGGGACAGGGAGCTTGTTTGGGGACATGTTCAGTTTGAGGTGCTTATTAAACATTCAAACATAGCAAGTTGGCAGTTGGATATAGAGCCCCTGTCAGGAAAGAGCTTTGATATGCAAATATAAATTATCAATGCATGAATAGAAGCTCTGAACGTCAATGGGTACCAGTGGGGTAACTGCAGACACAGAACAGATGTTTAGAGGCCAGGGGATGAGGACTGGCGAGGGAGTTTGAGAGGAGGTGCCCCTGAGAGATAGGAAGCTAAGGTTTGACTCTTAATGTTTCCCAAAGGCCCGCGTGTTGAGAGTTTGGTCACTAACAAGGCGCTGTTGCAAGGCAGCCGAAGCTTCAGGAAGTCAGGCCTAATGGGAGGAAATGGGTCATGGGGTATGCGCCCTCAAAGAGGTTGTTGAAACATTTGACCTTCTCTCTCATCGTTTCCTGGCTGACTCATGATCTTTGCCCTCTGCTGCCTGCTTTTGCCATGATTGGCAGTGCCATCCCAGGCCCCCGAAATGTGCAAGTGACCATGGATATCTGCTATCTTGAGCCCAAACAAACCTCTCCTCCCAGTAATCTAATTAGCTCAGGTCATGCAGCAGAAAGCTGACTAACACACAAACAGAACTGGAAGAATGAAAGTCAAATGAAGAATCCTGCCTAAGGGTCCCTCACAGATAAAGTCCGCCATGCAGCCTTTCCTAGCTGGCTGGGCTATACAACGTGGCTGTTGGTGACCCTGCCAATAACAATTTCAGGAGAAAACGGAGGCCTGAAATCTATGAGACTTATATACATTATGTGTACATGTACATCCATATATAACTTTTTGTTCAAGTGCACACAACGTAAGTATGTGCTCACAGCTTTCAGAAGTGTCCCTGTCAGTAAGACACTCTCCCCCATCTCCTTCAGTTTCTACTTTTTCTTCCCCAAAGGTAACCATTATTCTAAGCAGCAAACTGCCTATGTCTATTTCTGGAACTCGGGTAGTAGAGCCATTTGGTGTGACTTGTTCCACTCAACAGTGTGAGCCAACGGCGGCGACGATCCCTTTCTTTCCACTGTCATCTAGAATGCTCTCATCTGGCTATTTGGCAATTTACGTGTCCGTTCTATATTGATGGATGGACAGTCGGAGGAATTTCTGTGCTGCTGTTGTATTTAATGTTGCTGTGAGCACGGCTGAATGTGCCTTTCAAACACAAATGCATGCCTTTCCCTTTAGTGTACCAAGGGCGTTGGGATTGCTGGGGTTTGGGGTGAACATTTCCTCATGTGTAGTAGATATTGCCCAAACAGTTCTCCAGAGTGCCGCATCAATCTACACTACCACCAGCAGGGCAGCCCTCTCATCCCACTCTGCTTAGCACTGTCACAAGAATTTTTAATGTTACCCACTGTGACGGGTGTGTCACAGTACTCCACTAGGGTTGCATTCCCCCCCACTGCCCCATGCTTGGGAGTAAAGCTACAACCTAATACATGCCAGGCAAGTGCTGCACCACTGAGCTGTATCCCAGCCATGGCTTTAATGTTCATTCTTTTGATGATGAATAAAGCTGAGTACCTTTTTGTACATTTAAAGCCATTTGGATGCTTTCTTTACAAAGTGGCTCGAGTCTTTTGAGGAGTGATGAGAAGGTGTTGAATGGGAAAGCAGGATCGTGAGTGGCTGGGAACCTTTCTCTTTCCCTGTACCCACTGCAGGACCACTTGAGCCCGGAGGCCAGGAATTTAAGATGAGACCGGCCAGTGTGTTGCGTGTTTTCTTCCCCCACCAGTTTCATTTAGCTGCAAAGGAAAAATACAGGAGGCCCTGGACCACTGGAATGAGCCAAGATTGAGTCAACGGGTGAGTGTGATGATGGGGGTGAGGGGCACGAGATGTAGGTGAGGAGGTTGTGATGATGAACCCCAGACTCTGAACTGGGCAGGGTGGAAGATACGGATAATGAGACTACATGATCACCAGATGGTAGGTCCTGCTAGCCTGAAGGCATCTCAGATGAACAAGAAGAATGAGCAGGGAAGATGAAAGGTGACGGCCTAACAGAGGATTGTTTGAATCAGGGTTGCAGAGAAGTCAGAGCTGTGGGTCATCTCAGGTCTATAGCCTGATGAGAGTGAGAGCTCTGAGCGGAAGAAGGGGTTGAAAGCACAGAGTGCAGTGGAGAGGAAGTCAAGGGAACAAAGGGCAGAGTATCTGAGGCCACTGAGGGCACCTGCAGCTGAGTAACTTAAAACAGACAGGCATTTGTTGGTCTATGTTCTAAAGGCTGAGAAGTCCCAAGCCAAGGTGCCAGCATTCAGGAAAGACCTTGCTGTATCAAGGCAAAAGTTCAGCCGAGAGCCACCCTGCTTCTACAAGCCCGTGTTAACAACAGTGCTAGCCCATGCAGTGACCCTGTAAGAATAATTACTTTAATTATGTTTGCTTTTAAGTTGCAATCTCTTTGAAAAAAATTAATGTTTATTTATTTTATTATTTCATGTGTATGAGTGTGTGCATCATGTGTATGCCTGGTGCTAAGGGGGTCAGAAGAGAGCACTAAATCCCCAGAGACTGGAGTTACAGAAGGTTGTGAGCTGCCATGTGGGTGCTGGGTATTGAACCCAGGTCCTCTACAAAAGAAACAAGTGCTCTTAACCCTGGAGTCAACTTCCCAGCACCTTTAACTGTCTCTTATTACCTCTTAAAGGCTCCACCTTCCAACACTTTCACAGTGGGGATTAGGTTTCCACCAATAAATTTTAGAAGACCCACAAACCCTCAAACCACAGAATCAAGGTGTCCAACGTGAAATCACCAAGAATTATGACCAGATTAGAGTTAATAGAAGCCATAATCATTTGCCAGTAGAATGTAAGAGGGAAAGAATAAATACAGCAAAGATTTAGTCAAAGTGGAGAAATACCCCTACATGAGAATTTACTATTTAGAAAAGATAATTTGTGAAATTAGAACAGAGAAAAGGGACTATTCCATAAATAGCACTGAACAACTGTCTACCCATTTGGAAAACAATAAAAATTGACCCCTGACTCACACTGCTTAGATTAACTTTCAAATGGACTGAAAGAGCTAAATATTAGTTACTCAAAGAAAATGAACAAGAATGTACTAAAATATTGGCATGAAAAAGTTTTCCTAAATTAGAAATGACATCATGAGCAATGGTTAATTTATTGTATGGGGTCATATGTTGGTTATCAGTCTAAGAACTTTTACCATGTATGAATTTGGGCTAGAGAGGTGGCTCAGAAGTTAAGAGCACTTATTGCTCTTGCAAAGGACTTGGGTTCAGTTCCTAGCACCCACCCACATGATGGTTCAAAACCATCTGTAACTCTAGTTCCAGGGCACCAAATACCCTCTCTGGTCTCTGAGGGCCCCTATCCACATATGGGGCACATAAATTCACATAGGCAGATACAGAGAAATTAAATAAATAAACTTTTAAACTAAAAAATATATTTTATGCATGTATGTGTGTGTGTCCTTGTTTACCTGTATGTACAAAATGCATATGCCCCTCACAGAAGTCATATGCTCCCCTGGAACTGGAGTTACAGATGGTTGTGAGCCATCATGTGGGTGGGAGCTGAGAATCGAACTTAGATCTTTTGCAAGAGCAGTAAGCTCCTCTTAACCACTGATCCATCTCTCCTGTACCCCGATAAACACACCTTCTAAAAAGATATTTAGTGTGCACGTAATAACTTAGTCCACTGCAGTAGTTACCCTTTCATTTTACATAAGAAAATTGAGCACAGATGATGATGTGACTTGCCTAGGTCACACAGCTAACTCCAGAACAGAAACTGATAGTTGACATGCTGTGTGTAGAACTTTTACATGTCTTAAATAGAGTTTAAGGAAGAACAATGCAAGAAGAAATAAATGAATCATAAATTGTGCGACTTTCTTTCAAAAACAGCTTTATTGAGGTGTGATTGACATACAATAAACTATACATATTTAAAGTACAAAATTTGATGAGTTTTGACAAAGTATACACCTGTGAAACCATCACCACAATCAAGAATGAACATCTCCATCACCCCTAAAAGTTATTTATATCCTTCCAGCAGACGATTTTCATGTCATCCATACATAAGAAGTTCCTACACATCAATAAGGCAAGAACACTAAAAAAAAAAAAAAATGAGGGAATAGTGGCGCACACACTAATGTCAGCACTTGGGAGGGAGGCAGAGGCAGGTGGATCTCTGTGAGGTCAACACCAGCCTGATCTACATAGTGAGTTCCAGGACAGTCAGAACTATATAGTGGGACCTTGTCTTGAAAAAAAAAATCAAAATGAAACAAAAGAACATAAAAGTGGACAGAGGCTAGCACTGTGGAGTCCCAGTTCAAGATGTACAAAAAACTATCAATCACATGACAATGTGTACAAGCACAGTGGCAGTGTGAGGAGGCACATCAAAATAACGAGATGGTATCTGAGTGGTAAGACTTGGGAGGGATGCTTTCCCACCTTGGTGAGGGTGTAGTGACAGGTCTTGGCTTGCATCATTGCTGTTGTTTTGAGACAGGGTCTCACTATGTATCCCTGGTTTACTTGGAACTCACTATGTAGATCAATCTAGCCTCTAACTCACTGACATCCGCCTGCCTCTGCCTCCCAGGTGCTTGGATTAAAGGCACATGCCACCATGCCTGGCCTGTGTATCTTTTCAAAACATAGTGGATATACTCTACATCTAAAATACATATCAGCCGGGCGATGGTGGCGCACGCCTTTAATCCCAGCACTCAGGAGGCAGAGGCAGGCAGATCTCTGTGAGTTCGAGACCAGCCTGGTCTACAAGAGCTAGTTCCAGGACAGGCTCCAAAGCCACAGAGAAACCCTGTCTAAAAAAACAAAAAAAAAAAAAAAAAAAAATACATATCCCTCTTCATGAATAGCTCAGTTTTCTAGGCCTCTGTGTTTCAGCAATAGTGACACAATTGTGCCAATGTCTAGTCCCACGTTTTAATTAAGACAACTCTGAGACATTCATTTTTGGGGGCTCCCTAAATTCGAATCAAGAATTGGTTCATGTTTCCAATGATGTGAATGTACTTTGAACTATAACCTGTTACTCTAGTATCATTTCTGTTGCTGAGATACCTGAGAAAAAAAGCCATTTAGGGGAAAGTAACCACTTAGCTCACACTCAGGTTACAATCTATCATTGTAGGGAAGTCAAGGCAGGAGCTTGACGGCTGGTCACATCCCCAGTAAAGAACAAAATGAAATGGATGCAGACACGCACCCATGTTTGCTTGCTTGCGCTCATATACAATTCAGGACCCCTTGCTTAGGGAATGGTGCTGCCCACCGTGGGCTGGGACTTCCCACAGCAGTTAACTTAATTAAGATAATCCCCACAGACATGCCCATAGGCCAACCCAAGGCACACAATTTCTCATGAAATTCTCTTCTTGGTGACTCTAGGTTGTGTCAAGTTGATGATTAAAGCTTGCCATCACACCTGCCTATTAAAAATCATAAGGATGATTTTCGTGTACTAACAGGGAGAAGCACTGCCTTGTTTTTATTTTTTTAAACACTGTATATGAAAGATTTTTTTTATCTTTTACTCTTTGAACTTTTGAATTATTTCAATATTAACAAGGAGTTTAAAAATGCATGAAAATGAAAAAAGTATCACAATGCTTATGGGTAAACAAATTCATGAAATACAAGACCAAGGAAAACGGGCACTTCCTTGCCTCGTTTACTAATTCATTAAATGAGTTAAGTGCCAATGTGAGCCAGACAGGAGCCAAATACTGTCTCCATCCCCATAGAGCTTGCCCTCTGCTAAAGAAGGCAAAGCCAGTCAGGTGTGGGAGCGCAGGCTTTAATCCCAGCTTTAATCCCAGAGATCCACAGAGCCAGGTGGATCTCTGAGTTCAAGGCCAGCCTGGTCTACAGAATGAGCTCTAGGACAGCCAGAACTATATAAAGAGATCCTGTCTTAAAAGTTAAAAGCGGCAGGGGGCGGGGGAGCAAAGCAAGGCAAACATTCCATCAAGTGTCAAGGCATACTTAATCTAGACGGGTTGGAAAGGTCTCTGCTGGAAAGTGAAGGCTCAGGAAGGGTTAGCCAGGTGGCAGGTCGGGCCGAGGTAGTGAGAGGGAACCTTGCTTCTGAAGGCTGTGCGCTGGTGAGTAGGACAGGTATGTGGTGCGCAGGCTATGTAGAAAGAAAACCAAGAATGAAAGGGGGCTCCGAGATTGATTCGATTTAAGGAGATAGGTGGGGAAAGGAGGTGCTTGGATTTCCCAACTCTGATAGCCTCAGAACTGTCTGATTTCTGGTCAGGAAATGTCATCCTTGTCAGGTGGACAGTTTGTTGAATTTTTGGCAAACATGAAGTCATGAGACCATAACCACAGTCAAGTCATAGGGCATTTCTATGGCCCCAGAGTGTTTCCTTGTCCTAAAAGTCCCCATCCATGCCAGCCATCACAGTCACTGATTGTTCAGCTTGTTGTTACTGTAATGTGTATTATCTAAAGCCTTCAGGGGAGTTTCCTAACTCAATAAAAAGAAAGCTTTAGAGATTAATGCATGCAGATGTATCTGTTGGAATTGTAGTCAGTGTTCTATTGCTATGAAGAGACACCATGATCAAAGTAACTCTTATAAAAAACGCATTTAATTGGGACTGGCTTAGAGTTTCAGAGGTTAGTCCATCATTATCATAGTGGGGAGTGTGGCAGCATGCAGGCAGACATGGTGCTGGAGAAGGAGCTGAGAGTTCTACATCCGGATTCACAGGCAACAGAAAGAGAGAGAGCTTGGTCCCTTGATACCCCAAAGCCCACCCCCAGTGACACACTTCCTCCAACAAGGCCACACATACCCCAACAAGGCCACACCTCCTAAACCTTTCAAATAGTGCCACTCCCTGGTAACCAAACATTCAAATCCATGAGCCTGTGTGGGCCATTCTTATTCAAACCACCACAGTTGATATCTTTGGTGATTAGTATCAATGGTAAATTTAAGTAGGTACAGAATCCCCATGGATGGACTTCTGGATAGGTCTATGAGGTTGTTCCTAGAAAAAACTGAACTGCAGAGTGAAGACCCACCTTGAATGGGGGCATCATCATCTCGTGGGCTGAGGTCCTTGACAGAGTGAAAGGGAAAAGCAAGATGGGCCCGGCACTCACCACTCTGCTCTTCCAGGTGCCATGAGATCAGCTACCTCGCGCTCAGGTTGCAATGCCTTCCCCAACGTGATGGGCTCTGTCTCTGCTTGAGCTCTGAGTGAGATGATCCGTTACTCCCTAAGTTGCTTCTTGTCAAGTATTTGGTCAGAGTTAGGAAAAAGTAACTAAGACAGTGTCCACTGGCTGAGATCTGTCCCACTGCATGAATACACCATGGATAGTGAATTCAATGACAGTTGGATTTCTTTGTTGGTCTATTTTCAGTTTGGAACTAGGATGGAAGCTGCTGGGGACGTTATGTGCATGCCCTCCTGTAGATGTGGCATTTTATTTCTCTTGAGCAAATACCCAAGAGTGGAGTTATGGGATCAGATATAAAGTGTGTAAGAGGCTGCCACGCTGACTTCCAAAGTGTCTGTGCTGTACTCCGTCCTACAAGACAGTGTGTGCAAATTCCAACCGTTTTTATCCCTACAAGCTCTTGATGCCATCAGTTTAAAAACTCAATCTTCAAACAATTTTCTTTTGTATGTATTTATTTATTTGTTTACTTTGTCTCTCTGGATGTGTACATGCATGCACATGCCACTGAGTGTATGTGGAAGTCAGAGGATAACCTGCAGGAGTCAGCGTTCTCCTTCCACCCTGGGGGCTTCTGGAATGGACCCCAGGCCACCAGTCTTAATGCCAAGAGCCTGTATCCACTGAGCCAAATCGCCAGCCTTAGATCCCATTCTTATTTTAATCATGCTAGCAGGTGTGTAGTAATACCTCATTGAGATTGTGTTTGCTTTTCTCTGGTGATTAATGTCGAACATGTTTCTATCTGTAACTCTTCTTTAGCAAGGCGATCCTCAGAGCTTTCACTTTACACAAAATTATTTGTAAAATTCCCAAGTCATAATCAAGGACTGTTTTTGAAATTTGGGGACTATGAGTCATGACTGCTCAGCACCCTTCACCGGCACCTCCTCTGTGTCCCCAGCTCTGACCTTTGAGAAACGGATTAGTCTATGCTTTGCTATTAATGACAAGTTATCTGAGGCAGGC
>NC_022016.1:62630660-62656574 GCF_000317375.1 Microtus ochrogaster | reverse complement strand
AGAGAGAGAGAGAGAGACTCGTTCACAATTCTGTAAGTTCAAAGGCATCACTCAAGCATCAACATGGCTTCAGTGAGGCCCTTAGAACCTATGATGTCACAGCAGCAGGAATGCTTCGTAAGGAAGCAGGAATCCAGTAGGACCAGATACAAGATAGATGCTACCGTGTATTTTGATCATAGCCACCTCTGCTTCTAGTCCTAACTTCTCCCAGATCTATTCCACCACTTCATATTCTTTTTTTTAATAGCCCACTGAGTCCAGTTTGAGCTGCACATACGTGCATGAATGTGGGAACCTGGAGCATGGTCAACTAACTAGATCCACACCCTTAAAGGAAACCAATTTTCCTTCTCCCAGAAGCCGTCAACTGTTGGTAGTTTCTCAGGGTGGGGCTCGGGGGCCCCTCCCCACTCCAGGCTAGATGTTTACTGGCTTGATCTTATGCAAGTCTCATGCAGGCAAACACATTTGTTGTGAGTTCACAAATGCAATGGTCCTAAGGTGTCCAGAAGACACTGTCTTCTTCCATCCTTCCTGATCTCTGACTCTTATCATCTTTCTGTCCACTCTTCCACAATATTCACCAAACTCAGGCTTTTATAATCCTTTCCAGGGGACTAACCACGGTGCTGTGAGAAATACCTTAATCCCTTGTAATGGAACACCGATCACTGAACTCTCATGAGGCTCCACCCCCTGAAGGTTCTACACCATCTCCCAACCCTAACACCTTGGAGACCCAGCCCCAGCAGGTGAACCTTTGGGTGGCTACACCCAAACATTTCCAAATCTAGCAAGGGTATTTTATGGAGCTATGTTCCAATCACAGACTAGCACCTTGCCAGCTACTCTCCAGGGAGGGCTCCCACATAGAATCTGAACTGACCCTGTGTAATCAACAAAACACAGCAGGACTGTGACTTGAAGTGAGTCAGGATACACAAAGTTTCCACTTTCGTCCTTTAGCAGGTGCTGGGACTCGGGTTCTCACCCTGTGGGTGGCAATCCCTTTGGGGGTCACATACAAGATATTCTGTATATCAGCTATTTAGATTACAATTCATCACAGTAGCAGCATTAGAATTATGATGTAGCAATGAAGCAATTTTATAGTTGGGATCACCACAATATCAGGAACTCGATTAAAGGGCCACAGCATTAGGGAGGTTGAGAACCACTGAATCTAGAAGCCAGCTGACGGTTAAAAAGCCAGCTGTGATAAGGCCATTCTGCAATGAGAAAGCCCAGGTGGCCCTGCAGAGAGGCTTCATGGAGAGCCAGCCCATGCTATTCCAGCTGGTGTAACCAGCCACCTGATGTGTGTGAGAGGAAAGAAAGGGAAGCCATCTTAAATGTCCACTCCCATGCCACTGTTGGAGGCTCCCAGCCACCCACAGACCGCAGCCCTAATAGCATCCACAAAATCAACCCTAGGGCTATGCTAAATTGCTGTCCCAAGTCCCTACACTTTAGAGTTCTGTGATGTCACCGTAGTAACTGGGACTAAGGTGTGAAACGGGATGGCTTGGGGCCTTCTGACTCGGGAAGATGGCAGGTCATCCTAGGGATTGAGAACAAGACAGGGGGCTGCTGGCTGCTGTCGCGTTCCTTCCACATTCAAACTCCCCATCCTTGCACGATCCGTGCCAGAATCGTGGGTGGCTACAAGCAATCGGAGACTGGCAAGAAACAGGAACTGGGAAAGTCAAAGCAGATGCCAGGCCCAGGAACGAGCCCAACTCCAAGAAGATAATGAGAACCGTGATTCCTTGCGGCCCACGGCCCTTCACAGTTTCTAAAGCACCCTAAAAGGCGCTCTCTTATTTGACCTACGAGCCAGGTGACAACCACATGATGACCCCATTTAACTAGAAAAAGAAGGAGGCTCAGCAAGAAGAGCTTAGGGTAGTAGGGGGCCCAACCCACACGCACAGAGCGCTGAGAGGAGAGACTGGCTCAAGACCCACTTGGGTCTGGGCTGAGGTTGTAAGTCACATAGTATAAGGAGCTGGAGAAGGTAGACTGGGGTGGGGCTCCAACTGGGGTGGGGCTCAGTATTGGAGTACTTGTCCAGCATACTAAGTCCCTGTGTGTAATTCTTAGCACGCATAGCTTGGGGATGGCCAAGGCTGCTTGTGCACCTGATACTAGGCCAAGTCCTTCTCATGTCGTGCCTGTACACGGGTTTGGTCTGGTACCAGTTCTCTTGATGCTGCCTCTGTGGGTAGACCTATTACCTGGAGATGAGTGTGGAGTCTTAGCTGGCTGCCCATTCACCTGCACACACTGGTGCCCTTATTGTCCTGGAACTCACTGTGCCACAGTTTCTGTGTTCGAGAACCACCGGGGGCTTCTACCAGACCACATTCCTCATCAACCCCCCACCCATGACGCCTGCCCAAAGCTTAGGACCAGCCATGTCCCTAGTTGTGGGGTTCTCTCACACATACATCCCATAGACATTTATCAGGAGCCTACTCTGCACTGGGTAGAGAGGCCAGCATAGAGTGCATATGGCAGACACTGTCCTTGGTAGAAAGGAGCTGTAGTGTGGGCCAGTGTGCAGATAATAATTGCAAATTTTCCCACAACATGGGAGGTTTGTAGCAAGCTGGAGGAAGGCACTGCAGAGTGAGATAAAGGGAGATAATGAGGAAAAATGGAAAGATAGTTATAGGCGCCAAGTCTCCACAGGAGCTCCACCCAATAGAGGCTTAAAGGCCGAAGGCCTATCACATAGGGTTTTGTGGGCCTCATGAGGCTTTTGGTTCTGAAGTGGCCTTGGGGGAAGTTGGGCCAGAGAAGGTGACTGATAATTTGACCAATAGTCTGATAATTCCATCAGGACACAGGCTCACCTCAAAAGACTGGGTGCTATTTGCTCTCCCATTGTGGGATTCCTGACAACTCCCCTGCAGCTCGGTCTTGACCTCACTGCTCTCTGGCATTGGTGGAAGCCAAATGAAACAGAGAGAATTTGCTACCTTCTGAGTATCCACTTTCATTTCCTAACTACAGTGTGTCTATTTGTAGGAATTCTTCCTGTCGGAGGCCTGTGCTTCAGAGCAGTAGGCCTTGGCCCCACTCAGAAGTCTAGATCTCATGGCAGGTCATGACCAGCCTGTGCTGGCAACCCTTTCCCATTCCCCTTGTCATGTATTAGTTTAGGTACAGGTGTGCAGAGAGGAGCCTGTTGGGCAAGGCTCTGAGGATGGCTTCTCATTCCTAAAAGGAACCTGAAAAAAAGTGTCCTTTCTTTCTACTGGACGTGTGCTGTTTGTTCAAATGGGATACTGGGTCTGAGTAGCTGTTTTGTGACCATGAGGAGAACCAGGATGACAACAAAGTCAACTGTCACTAAAATTCCTTCCCAAGGAGAGACATAAACAATGTATACCTCTCCTCCTAAGACACCAAACATAAACTGATTTATTCCTAGAAAGTGTGATTTCTAGAAAGTTCACTCTGGGCAACCAGTGAGCTTATTGGGCGTCATCATAGAGCATAGATGAGGAGTTACCTACAGGGATGTGGGTGCTCCTCCCATAAAAAGGTGGCACCCCAAAGTCTTTATCCAGCAGGGCCAATAGCTTTCCCACAGCCACACAGATGGAGTTCATTTCCTCTGGTCTTCTGAAGCCTATATGTACACAAGTCTCCAGTCATGTACAGTGACGGTAGAACTGCACACAGCAAATTCCCAGGGAGTTAGAGGGGCCTGAAAGGCACCCAGTGGGGAGAGTTGAGGGAACTTCCTGGCGAGGATAAATACCCAAGAGAGTCACAAGGAAAGGGAAAGGCAGAGGGCAGAGACAATGTGGCGGCTTTCGGGATGGGGACGGGGCAGTGTCTTGGAAGACTTGGAGCCCAGCTAAGAAATTTGCTGCTCAGAAGGCAGGGCCATTGCCTCAAGGAGACATTTCTAGTGTTGGCTTCGGGAGAGAGTTTTGTGTGTAGCGTTGACTTGGATGAACTGAGTGGATTGGAGTCATGACCAGAGCCACTGAGAGGGACTCTGGGTGCTTTGCTAAATAACTGAAATCCACACACGACCTCTGATGGCAAGAGGCTGTATGGAATGGCTAGACACTCAGGCGAGGGTCTCACAACCCTCCCTGCCTCTCTATGAGGAAATGTGAATAGTCAGCAAACCCAGGTGGGACGATCATTTGCCAACTAGTACAGCTGAACCCCTCAAGATGGTGGTTATTGGGCTCAGAGATGACAGCCGGAACATGGGTCTTTGATAATGCCACAGAACTACTGGGTAAAGACTCTTGCCCCTTCTAGAGGTGCTCTCCTATGAGGCTATGTATTTATGCACTTTCTTTTGTTCAACTCACAGTCTCCAAGTTGGGGATCTTCTGTAACTAGCATCCAAAGATGTAATTGCACCCAGGGTTTCAGAAGCCCCCTGATCTCCGCTTGAGCTCCTGAGACTGACCCTTGTCGACACACCTGTGCAGGTGGCAGGTTTAGAGCCCCCATTAGAGCACTCCTGTCACCTGCTAGAACCTAATTATGGATCTAGAGCTCTTTCTCCCTAGAAGTCATTTGTCACATTCGGATCCCATGGATATATTTTCTCCTATGTGCCTGGCACTCCTGTCCATAACCAGAACAAGCAGGGTGTGCCAAAGTGTCCTGAGGTTGGCCTGACCTCTGTCTGGATCTTGATCTAGTCAGACAAAAACCAGACTGAAAGCTGGTTCCATGTGTCAAGTCTAGAAAAGCTGTAGTCAGGAAACCGAGTCAATGGCAGGGCAGGGAAGGTGGAGAGGCCATGAAGGAAGCAGAACGCAAGATAGGGTTATGGCTCAGATCTTGAGAGCAGGCCAGGGAGGGAGCAAGTAGGGAGAAAGCCGTTTCCACAAAAAGCAAGGTGAGGTGTGGGAAGAAGGCTGCCAGGTTGAGGAACCCAGGAGAACCGTTTGAATACCTGACTGCCCCATTTCCTCCCACCTGAACTTGTGTGGATTCAAAGTTATTTAACAAAGCAGAGGCAGGGAGAGTCATGAGACCTTCACCTGAGTGTCCAGCCATTCCATACAGCCTCTTGCCATCAGAGGTCTTGTGTAGATTTCAAAGTTATTTAGCAAAGCAGAGGCAGGGAGAGTCATGAGACCTTCACCTGAGTGTCCAGCCATTCCATACAGCCTCTTGCCATCAGAGGTCTTGTGTAGATTTCAAAGTTATTTAGCAAAGCACCCAGAGTCCCTCTCAGTGGCTCTGGTCATGACTCCAATCCACTCAGTTCATCCAAGTCACTGCCACACACAAAACCCTCTCCCGAAGCCAGCACTAGAAATGTCTCCTTGAGGCAATGGCCCTGCCTTCTGAGCAGCAAAACATTTAGTTGTCTGGGCTCCAAGTCTTACAAGACACTGCCCCGTCCCCATCCCGAAGGCTGCCACATTGTCTCTGTCCTCTGCTTTTCCCTTTCCTTGTGACTCTCTTGGGTATTCATCCTGGTCAGGAAGTTCCCTTGACTCTCCCCACTGGGTGCCTTTTAGGCCACTCTAGCTCCCTGGGAAATTTCCTACTGGACTCTAAGCAGCCACAGTTAGCATAGCCTTAGGCGTCTTCTCTACAGAGGTGTGTGTGCGTGCGTGCGTGCATGCGTGCGTGCGTGCGTGCGTGCGTGCGTGTGTGTGTGTGTGTGGTGCTAAACCCTACCTCTTCTGATGCATTACCCCTTGGACATGTGGAAGACAGCCTGCCCTGAGACCTCTGCCCTAGGCCTTGCCCTGAATCCCTATCTCACTTCTGGTTCATCTCCCCTTGATATCCTATCCAGATCTTAGACTTATATCCCAAACCTCCCTTTCCAAATCTGCTCTTCTTCTCTCTCTCCCTGGTGGGGGACATAACCAAACCACCTAGACACACAACTTAGGACCCCACAACTTGCTCCCCAGCTGACATGGGAAAACTGTGGCCCAGCCACACATAAATTTCACTGACTCCTCAGCTCCTCGCATCTTCATCCCGTGGCAGACACCCTCCCATAAAGCCCTTCCTGAATGCAGAGGACTGTGAGTTGCTCAGACAGCACAGCCCTACAGAGAGGCATACAGAGCCCACTGCCCACAGCATCCCAGCAAGTCGCATGGGATGATAAATAAATGTGCACACTCATGCACACACAGCCCTATGACATGCTCTGAACAAGGGGTGTGTCCTAGGGAAATGAAACATCATAAAATCCAATCATCTCGAACCCAGACCTGAGAACTGAGCCCATCAATCTTGCTGAGAATGGAGGCTGGAGTTACCTCTTCCTATTCCTGATGGCCCATGATTTGTGCCTACTCTGTGGGCCCTGGTGCTGTAATTTATCCTTGGTGCCCACAGGATGACTGCCCAGCCTGGCATTCTGCCTGACATAGATTCCAGGCTTGTCCACACCTGTCATCCTGGCTTGTAGTGGGGTCCAGCTATTGTATAAAGACTGTACACATAGAAGCTTATAGATCTCAGAAATGCTCATGTCACCTGAAAGCTCTTCTGGAATGCCCTGTCCAGGGACCTTCTAGACAACCTGCTTGGACACTGATGGTAAGGATCTAGCCTCTTCCAGAACAGGTGACCCAGAAGCTCCTGCTGACATAGCACAGCTCCCCTTCCCCTAAGCTCTAACATACTTCATACACACTGGCTGTGGTGGCTCAGGGTATCTTCCTGAAGAGCATGGAAGGTCCCTAAACCAAGTCTGGAGCCAATGCTCACCCCAGCGAGTAGCAGTATGAATGAGCATGGCAGGATGGCATATTTATGTGTTACTGTAGTAGTCTGGATGTCTTGAGGGAGAGTGGCTGTGGAAATAACGATGATGGTGAGGTCTGAAGTCAGAAGGAAAATTTGCTCTTGACACCAAAAGCAGACACAATTTGATCTTGGTTTTTAAGAGCTCCATCACATATAGCTCTTTCTGGAAGGCACTTTAAAGGTATTTATTTTTAAAATGTTGTTTAAATTATATGTATGGATCTGTGTTGAGTGTGTGCACTTGAGTATAGATGCTGACAGAAGCCAGTGTTGGATGCCCCTGGAGCTGAAGTTGCGAATAGCTGTGAGTCACCTGATGGAGTGCTGGGAACTGGACTCGGTCCTCTGGAAGAGCAGCACATTCATTGAACTCCTGGGTCATCTCTCCAGCCCCTCCAAAGGGACTTTGATGATAGTACTGGGTCTGGCTCAGTAACCCTAACTTCTGTGCACACCCAGAAAAGCAGGACCACCAGGAGGAGGGAAATCCCATTCAGACTTGTTTCTCTGACCTATGGGCTCCCCTTTCTCTCATAGAACAGTGCTTGTGTATTTTCCTCCCTTCTATAGTTTTCACTGAGGTTCGGATTGGATAAACAAATGATCAACCGACTGTTATAGTAGCTTCAGTTGTCAGCTCAACACATCTGGGAATTGAGATATGACTTCCATCTGGTTGGCAATAGGGGGCATTTTCATGATTGCTAATTGATGTTGGAGACCCAGCCCATTGCGGGTGGTGCCATCCCTAGACAGGTAGAACTGTACTGTACACAAAGGTCTCGTAAGCCTGGAAGCAATGGGATGTAAGCAGTGTTCCTGTCTGGTTTCTACTTAAAGCTCCAGCCTTGAGCTCCTGCCTTGGCTTCCTTTGATGATGGGCTATAGCCCATAAGCCAGTTTCCTCCCGGTCTGCTTTGGGTAACGGTGTTTTTCCCAGCAACAGAAAGCAGGCTAGAATACTGACCAATCATTTGGAAAACGATAATGCTGGAATTGCGCCTTGCTCTTTGCACCAAAAAAAAACTCAAAGGGGTAAAAACATGGAGTGTAAAAAGCTAAGAGTGACCGTGGACAAGCTCACTAAAACGAAGTATACATCCACATCTTAGGAAAGAAAAAAAGGCCTCTCTAACACAACATGAAATATAAAAGAAACAAAGAGAAAAGCCTGGCAGACTTCACCACATTAAAAAAAAAAATCAAGTACTTATGAAGGACAAGAAATAAATAAGGTTGAAAGTCAGGATGAAGTAGAAAAAGATTAGAGATATGATCTCTAATATGCAAAACAGCTCTCAGAAATAAGAAAAAAGACAAATGCTCCAGTGGAGAAGTGGGCCAAGCACACGACTGGATGCCTCGGGGATGAGCTGTGAATGTCTTCTGAGACCTGAGTTCAAGTCCACATGCTGGTTCATTGCTGATCAAAGAAATCAACAGAAAAGGGAAGTCCACTGTCACCTAACAAATGCAGAAGCCTGTCTTTGTTTTCAGAGGAGCAAGGGTATTTTTGATTGGCAATAGCATAAAGAAAGGAGCTGTCCTCCACACTGCTAGAGAGGAAAAGAGATGCAGCTTCAGCGTTTCTGAGGACCAGCCAGCCACTGGTCCATGCAGGCAAATGCATACTGCCCTTACCATGCAGTAGACAGCTTTCGAAGTGTTTGCATGCAACCGTCTACTTAATTCATGAATAAATCTTATTATCAACGCCATTACAATTTTTTAATTATATGTATTAATTTATTGGGGATATGGGGTAGGTTGTGGGTGCTGTGGCGTGTCTATGTCTAGAAATCAGAGGACAATTTAGAGGAGCTGATTCTCTCCTATGTGGGGTCCCCGGGATCAAACTCGGGTCATCAGCTTTGGTGGCAAGTTCCTTTATCTGCTAAGCCATCTTACCAGCCCTCCATCATCCCCATTTTAGAGATAAGAAAACTGAAGCCCACAGACACAGTTTACTTGAGACCTTTGCTAAGCCGTGGTAACACTGGCTTTGAATCTCAGGCACCTGGCTCTATGAGGCTTTTCTGTGGTAAATCGTAAACTATGCCAACCCTTTGTCTAGAACTTTCATTTCTGGGAATGAATCTTAGGGCGTTAACTAGGCAAACGCACAGAGATATAGAGGTAAGAATGTTGCCCTCTGTGTCAAAGACGTCCGTGAAAAGACGGGAACATTTTCAAAGCTCATCGATAGGAGATCCATTGACTAAATGATGTTATTTCCATAAGACAGAATGCTACGCAACCATTAAAAAGCCTGATGTATATTTATATTCGCTGATATGGAAAGATTTCCACAACATATTGTTGAGTGGAAAAGCAGGTTGCAAAACAGCATGCCTGGTATGATCCCATTTAGGTAAAATTATATATATATCACTCAAGATCGGAGGCGATGCTCACCAAAACTCGAAAGGTTATTATCTTGACGGGGATTTCAGGGAATTTGTATTTTTTCTTTTCTTCCTTTCTTGTGTTGTTTGGATTTTGTACAGCGAGCATATATTATCTTTGTAAACAGAAAAGGCAATTTAAAAAAATAAGCCTCTTGGGATTGGCGGCTCCTTCCCTGGTTCCCTCAGTGCTTTGTTCGTTCAGCCTAGAAGGTGAACCTACTGTGTGTGGAGCCTGGAGTGGGAGGAAAGGAATGGGGCACAGACAAGACCACAGCAGGAAAGACAAGGAGAGAGGCAAATACATTTGCAGATGTGGGTGGTGGACAGGCAATGGGCCCAGACAAGGAGGGAGGCAGGGAGGCAGGGAGGCAGGGAGGGCTGGACCAGCCAGGAGCAAAGACCAGAAGGTGCAGGCACAGGTACTTGGTATGGGTACCATGTCCTGGCTCCCAGGTTGGCTAATGCTGTCCTGTTAATGAAGTGAGTGATTAATAGCCAGGGGGATAGAGAGCTGGTGTATGAGATTAATCCCAGCTAATGAATCCATTGTTAACGGCATTAAATAGCAACAGGGGGGAGGGGAGGCGGCCTCCTTGCTCTTCTCAGCACTCCAGGCCTGGGGTGGGGGGTGGTGCTCTTGGCACAAGGAAGAGAAAGGAGCATGTGGAGCATATCTACTGTGAGCCCCAAGCTTCCTACACTCTCGCCAGCAACATGCTGCTCGGCTCCCGTGGCTCCCCTGCCCCAAGGCTGTGCCCCATCTATGTGATCCCAGGCCAGGTTCTTACCATCAGGTCACATCCCCTTCTGGGGCAGGCTCGGTGGTAATGTCTGTGGAGATGGGATACAGGACCAGGGTGTACAGAGAAGCTGTCACTGGTCACTGAAGACAGGAGACAAGAGACAAGATTCAACAGGGGTGGGGGCCTTGGTGGTGATGTTAGAGGGAAGGTGGTGGGCAAAGAGCTTAGAAGACATCAGGGTGGGGATGAGGTGACCCTGTAGTATTCTGCCTCTCCTGTGGAACCTGATATCAGGCATCCTGGAGCAAGCAAGGCTCCAGTGTGGAGGTCAATTCCTCTATCATTCTTCTAGCTTAGCACCTAGAGCCCCATGAGCCTGAAGAGGCCTGGACCATCCCTGCCTGCCCAGGGATGCTACAGTAGTACAGAATTGTTTTCTCACCCCAGCTGTCTGGGAACTTGTCAAGAATGACTGAAGATGGGACTTGCTTACCTTCAGAATAACCCCAGGGGCTCAGAGAGACTGTTCCCATTTCACAGATGTGGATATGGAGGCTTGAAAGCCATCGTATCTGATCCAAGCGCACACAGTTAGTGTTAGTGCCTAGACTTACAACCAATTTGAGCTGACTCTAAAATCCAGGTTCTTGCTGTAGGATCCTTTCCCTTCTTACACGGTGAAGTGGGGTCAACCAAGTGACCCTACATTCATGGTGGCGTCACCAGGCAACCTACTAGATATGTAATTTTTATCTTAGAGGGCTTGGGGGTTAAAACGCTTGCCATGTAAACTTGAAGAGCAGAGTTCAGATCCCCAGAATGCAGGTAAATGTCAGGTGGGCATGATGGCCAGCCTTTAACTCCAGCCTTGGAAGGCAGACACAGGTGATTGCCAGAGCAAATTGGCTAGTGAGATCAGCTGTAGCAGCAATGTCCGGGTCTGATGAAGAGATGCTGCCTCAAAAGAACAAAGTGGAAGCAATAGGAAGATCCCCAACAGCAGCCCCTGGCCTCCATATGGATGCACAGGCATGTAACCGGGTACTTGCCCATATATGTGGGCCCACACATATGTGAACGTGCATACACATGAGAGGAAGGAAGAAAGAAACGCAATCCTTGTACCAGGGATGTGGCTCTGTTCATAGGCATGTTCACCTAGCATGCACAAAGCTCTCGGTTCCATCTCTAGCACAATAAACGGGCATGGGGGTGCACATCGGTAATCTCAACCCTCAGGGGGTAGAGGCAAGAGGATCAGAAGTCCAAGATCATTCTTGCTTATGTAGCAGATTTGAAGCCAGCTTGGGATACTTGAGGCCCAATCTGTATGTTCCTGTCTTAAGAGGAAAAGGAGGAGCCGACCTATGAGTTAAGCCTGAATGATTCTGAGGCCCATCATCAAGGACCTGGTGCTTCCCTCCTCGGGTAGCAGAGCTTCCAGGAGAGGCCCCACAGGTCTTCAGGCTCGCTGACTCCTCTCACCTACACTAGCAAAGCTGAAGCAGCCTATCTCCTGCCTGTGCTCCCTCGGGTGATCTCACCCCAACCCGTGGCTTTCAGCGGCACTTTCACACTGACAGCTTCCCAATTTATACCTTCAGTCCTGACATCTCCCCTGAACTCCCATCTCATACATCCCGCTGCCTCGCTGACATTCCTCTTTAGATGTCTAAAGCTGTCTCAAAATTAAAGTCAACCCTCATTGTCCCCAAACCTGTCCTTGCTCGATAGGCCCCCTCTTAGCAAACAGCATCCACAGTCACACAGTCACTCTGGCCTGAAGTCTCGGAGTCATTCTTGGCTTCTCCCTTGATCTCATCTCCACATTCAATCTCACAGGCAACACGGTTGTCTCTGTTTTTGAAATGCGTTTTAGGGCTGACTTCTGTTTACACTCTGAGGCTGCCACTGTGCTCCACACGGCCGCTCCCCTCTCGCCTGGACTTGTACAGTGGCTTCTTACTTAACTCTTTGCCTCCTGTCTTGCCACCTATGACCCTATCTCACCGTGTGGTCAAAGTGATCTTTTGCAACTGCAAGACTGAGATGCTATGCCAGTTAAGACAACACACTGTGGAATCACACCCACCGCCTTGGCTTTGACCTGGAAAACCTCACAAAACCTGCGCTTCTAGACCTGTTGCCCCTTTCCATTGTCATCCAGTCCTTACCCACAACCACATCAGCCTTCTTGTCTACCCTTGATTACAGAAGACAAGCTCCCACCCCAGGGCCTTTGCTTGTCTCTGCTTGGAATGGCTCTACATTACTTCATTGGGTTTTTTAATTAAAAATCAGAGCAACCTGTCCCACCAACCCCTGATGCTCTAAGTTTCTTTGTTTGGTTTCTCTTCAGCACGGCACTCATTATTATTCAACATTATTAGGCTTTGACTATTCCTCTTCCAGACTTTATGCTCCATGAGACCAGGACTCTTCAATTGCTTGGCAACTAGAATGGTGTCTACTATGGAATTGGCACAAAGAGTATTTGCTGAGAGATTAGATGGGTGGACAGATAAATAGGTGGGTGGATGGATGGATGGATGGATGGATGGATGGATGGGTGGATGGGTAGATGGGTGGATGGATGATGGGTGGATAGATGGGTGGATGGATGGATGGATGGATGGATAGATGGGTGGATGGATGATGGGTGGATGGATGGGTGGAAGGATGGATGGATGGATGGATGGATGAGTGGATGGATGGACGGATGGATGAGTGAATGATGAATGGAGGGGTCAATAAAGGATGGATAGATTGATAGAATGGATGGGTGGATGTGGAGGTGGATGAGAGGGTAAATGGATGAATGGCTAATGGATGAGTGAATGATAGATGGGTGGGTGTGTGAATGAGTTTCTCTGAACTCATAGCTATCTCCTAAAATATCAGTGAAGATGAGAAAAATACATTAAAATATCTAGTTCATTATTGGCATGCTATGGATCCTAGATAAAAGTTTTTGTTTTGTTTTTTTGAAATAGGGTCTTCTGTAGTCCAGACTAGAAATGACTATGTAGACAGTCTCTCCTGTCTCGGGGTCCCCTCCACCTTACACGTGAGGTTTAATCTGGCCTGGCTGACTAGGGTTTGCTAAAGGATGGAACATAACTAGACTGTTGTCAATTCTGTCTTCTCCTCGTCTCTATATCGTTACACTCTAGCTTCCTCTACATCGGCATCAGTCCATCTGGGAAGCTATGCACCACCACACCTGTGGACAGCACACTGAGAGTGAATGGTGTGCCCAGGGTGTGCCGTGACGGGGATCAGTCACCGTCCTCTGCTGTCTCTCCTTGGTTCGTCCTCCTTCTTCAGGACCCTGTCCTCATAGTTCATCTCCTCACCACTGAGTAGCCAGTGTCTTCAGCTTGATACTTCCTTACTTGGCCATCCATCTTTGGGGTCAGACATGTGCACTCCACTTTAAGGTCTCTGAGACTGTGGGCGCATTCCTTCAATCACCTCTCTTGGTTGGACATCAGGTTACTGTCCAGATTTTCCTTATCAGAGCAAACTTTGCAATCAGTGCCCTTGAGTGCATGTCTGTGAACCTGTATGTCTCTACAGGAGAGGGAACTTGAGGTGCCGAGGTAGCTCAAGGCTAAAGCACTTGCCTAGTACGGACCAAAGCTGTGAGTTTATCCTCAGCACCACAAAATAAGTAAATTCCAGGGAAGAAAGTGCCCCTGCAAAAATTGCTTGGCTAATTTACACCCTGCCAGTGGCATGACACACAGGACTGTGTGTCATCTGAACTTACTTGATCTTCATGAGAAGCCAGAGAGGCAGTGACACAGGTAACTTTTTCAGGTGAAGTCTGGAATTCGACCTCATCTTGCTGCTATCTGAGGTTCATGCTCAGGTCTAGTCCTTCCTGTGAGGACAAGACAGGTCCCCAGACCCTAGAAGCAGCAGAAATGGTGCACACACATTAGGGAGTCTTGGAGGATTTGTGAACACAAAAAAAGACTTGGGGGATCTTCAGGGTGAAGGTGGGGAGTCTAGAGGTCAGGACACCTGGTGGGGGCTCAAAAGCCTGAGGAAGGGTTTTCTTCCCACTCCTTCCATGGCTCAGAGGAGCCTGGGCTCAGGCTGAGAAGCAGGGCTGCTATGTTGCCATGGAAACAGAGGGTTCCTCTCTCCCTCACAGCAGGAATCACGGTGATTGGGGGGTGGGGGGTGGAGGAGGACGTTTCCCTGGCAGCACCAAGGGTTGGGATGGGAGGGGCTGGTCACTTCTCCCCCTCCCCTGTCCTTCTCCTCTTCCTCCCCATAGTTGAGATCAGCAGGTTGGTGCTGGGAGTGCCAGAATGGACCAGGGAAGAGGTGGGGCTAGATTGGTGGCGGTAGGGTGGGGAGTCAGGGGAGTCAGAAGCTGCGGACGTTTCTCCTCTTAGATATTCTATGCATGGGGGCAGACGTGTACTCCACGTGCTACCCAAGCACTGTTAGAAGATTGTTCTCCTTCACTGTCATTCAGAGAGTCACATAGTCAGCCTCACACTCAAGCCCACCCAAGATGCATGTGCTTCTGAACTTCATACACACACACACACACACACACACACACACACACACACACACCATACACTCACATGCAGAGTCATGCACTGGCAAGCTCAAACACTGGCAGTTTTCACACTCATTCATACACTGACACACCCACACACATACACTCTGCATGCACCTGCTACCTGATGCACACACGCGATTCCACAGTCACGCTTGCATGCAAACAGGCACAAGCATACTCCCTCTGCCTTTGTGAATGACTGTCAGGCTCTGAAAGCACTTTCTCCCTCCTCCTGCCTCCTCCTACTCCCTCACCCTCCTCTGTGTCTCTACCCTCAGCCCTTAGCCTGTCCTTGTCGGGAGTCCTGCCCTCTGGGCTCAGCCCTAGAAGGAGATGTCATTTCCAAGGGGACAGATTTTCGGCACAGACAACATTTGGCCTTGAGAAAGCAGGAAGGGCTAAAGTTGGAGATTTTATATTCCTCCATCCTCCCCCCAGATGATATATTGTCTGATCCTGTGCTGGATTTAACAGCAGCAAAGCCTACCCCACTCCTCAAACAAAAACCTCCCACATGCTTGCCACAGTACACAAGATTGTGAATATCCAAATAACTCGGTCTAATCATAACCAGCAGCGGAGTGGTTGTTTACTGAGGACTTGAGCACTAGGTGCTGTGCTGAGTCCTCGGTCCCACTTATTTCCTCTATCAACCTCCCACCAGGAATATCATATCCATTTCACAGAGAAGAAAACTGGAGCGTGCACAGCTCCTATGACCTCCAAGTGGCAGAGTGGGATCTCAAACTGCGGTCTGCCTGTTTGCATAGGTAAAGCTGCATGCTCTGAGTTTGAGGGTTTGTAGACATCCCCAGGATCAGCAGGTCCTGGAGGAAAAGACACCTGCCAATCAAAGCTGGATACTGGCTATCCTTTCCCTGAAAGTCCTTGGGACATTCTCTGTCTTCCACCTAGGGACCTTTGCCAATGGTCTCTGGGTCTCTAACTCTTCTGTTTTCAGATTACCTGCCTGTTTGTCCTTCCTAGTCCCTAGATACAAATCAAGTCTGTTAAAGGAATTATTCTGGTTTTATCTGCCTCCTGGCTCACTCCAACCAGGCCTAGGTACCAAGTGTTTGCTACAAACACAATGGTTCATCAAGGTGTTATATTGGTTTAGTTAATTCTGCAGAGGAATTATTTTCTTAGTTATGATTGGTTTTCTCTCTGCTTTATGCTAAATTTATATTCTTCTAGGTTTTAGAAGGTAAAATATTCTCTTTTTTTGAGATAAAATCTCATGTAGCCCAGGCTGGCTTCACATTTGCTGTGTAGGCAAAGATGACCTTGAACTCCACTTGAACATCAACTCCTCCAACTTCCACCTCTGGGATTATGGACATGCATCATCATGCCTGTTTTCTGAGGTGCTGGGAATTGAAACCAAGACTTGGTGTATGCAAGGCAAGCCCTCCACCAGTTGAGCTACATACCCAATCCACAAAATGTTCTTTTTGGTAAACTTGAGGGAAAATATTCTGTCCTGAGAAAACAACAACAACAACAAAACAATCTCATGTTATCTGATTCTCTGGTCTCTTGGCATCCCATTTCCTGCTTCTTAGAGAGTCTAAGAATTCGGGGTTACTTAATCACCTACTCTGACCCTCTAATCCCACAAGATGAAGAAATGAATGCAAGAGAAACCTACCTTGTCAAAGAATTAGCTTTCTTTATGAGATGCACAGACATGCTTTAAAGCCAGCCCAGGTGCTATGTGACCACAACTAGGCAAATCCCTAGGCCTGTGTGAGCCTCAGTTTCCTCATTTGACTATAGGCTGATGTGAGAATGAACTCAGACACTGATTTGGTGATCACTTGGAAACTGTAAATTAGCATTGGCTGTCTTGGCCCATTCCCTATTATCTTTCCCTGGTTCTTGTGTTCCAGGGGGCAGGAGTGGGGCACGGGGCACTCACAGCTTCAGAACTGCAGGAAGAATGGCGCATGCCCTCCGAGACTCTTCCTCAGACAACAGGAGAGCAGAGAAGTTGATCTATGGTTGACAACAGGCCATGAGTGAATACACAGAGAGGACCATCTGGTAGCTCGCACATGGCTGGCCAATGAGAAGTGGGCATTCTTTCCCTTCCTCTCACGTCTTTTCCTCTAGCACTGTTCTCTGAATCTCTTCCGTGCCAACCCATTTCCTTCCTTTAAGGAAGGCTTGATTTTGGGGAAAAAAAAAAAAAAACCAAGGTCAGAGATTCAGACGGTCAGTGATGGAGGCCAGGAAGAACATCTTCAGGGGCACAGGCGGGAGATCAAGCGTTCCTCCGGTTGCCCGTGAAAGTCTTGCATGGCTTCCTCTGGAGGCTGAGAGAGGCAGATCTGCATTTCCCCAGACAAGGTGGTCATTGTGGGAACTCAGAGAGGAGGACTCTGACCTTGGTGGCTGCCTGTCATCTGTGCCAAGCCAGATATCAGAATCAAAATGACACATCACCTACGCCACACCCCGCATTCTTCTTAAGTAAGCAAAGTGGAGCCCTGCGTGACTCTCCAGCTTGCTGGTGGACGTTAGAGGGCTTCAGTGATAACTCAGAAGGTTCAAACTGGACCGTGACCTTGGCTATCTAGCCCAGCTCCCTCTTTCTTTGCTCTACCTTATCTATAAGGAGAAAGAAAACCAGAAGGAGCAGGCGACACACAAAGTCTCCTGACCCTCACCTCATGTCCTACAACTGCCCTGAGACACAGCTCTCATATGAAGAGCAAACAACTCCTCTCCAGGATTCCCTGAGAAATTCACGGCTGGTGGGGGGGAGATAAGCCCAAGAAGAAATGCAGGGAGGAGGGAAGGCCACCAGCTAAAAGAACTGGGCAAACAAGGGATACCACCACATGCTTTGAGCCCAAGGCCCTGCTATGGAAGCCTTCATCAGCTGAGGCCAGCTAAACAACCACTGTGTTTTCTGGCTCCCCAGGTGATCGGGAAAGCGCTTCTGTCTTCAGCATCTTCATCTGCAAAAGGAGAATAAGTACTGTGTGGTGTCTATCCCTAGACATTCGCCCCTTACCTCTAAGGGCTACAGCCTCCGGGGTCACATAGGATCTGACAGCAGTAGTGGGAGGTGTACCCTGTGCCGCCAACTCCCACAGGGATCAGGGAAGGAGCAAAAAGGTTCTCTGGCTTTGGGTTTTTGCCTCTATCTTCTGTTTAATTCACTCTCTGGATCGTCTTTGCCCCTCTATTTCCCCCAATCTTCTAGCCTCCTTTAACAATTGCTCTCGGGGGCTGAACCTAGGAAACTGTGCCACCTAGGGGCCTTTGGCCTCCACTGCAGCATGATAGAAGAGGAAGAGAATTCAAGTTAAGAGAATTCAAGACCCACCACACAGCAACACATGATACAATCCAGACCACATCTCAGGCCTTTTAATCTACCAAGATTTTCCTTTATTTCCCTGCCCCAAGGGCATCTGGGTAGAGCAACATTCATCCATAAGAAGTAAGACTTAATGACACTCCTTCGTGGCACAGAAATAATTTTAAACCACTAGGAACTGCTTCTGCTTGTTTCCATGAAGATTTAGAGTGGGCTGAAGTAAGCTGTGGGTGGGAATAGCCTGATGGAAACCACAGGGCTTGGAGGGGACAAACTAGGGCCTGGCTTCATCAAGGACTTGGCTGTGCGAATCTGATTGCTGGCCAGGAGAAAGTTCCAGCAAAGTGGCGAGGTAGAGTCAACTTTCTCCTGGGTTCTCCTGAATACACTTTGAAAGCAAGCATGTGACCTGCCTGACTTAAGATTCTGTCTGTCAAGCAACCAATAGAGCCACCTGCCCCTCCTCCACCTGTCTAGGACAAAAGCCAAAATCCTTGCCTCCTCTCCCCTCCCTATCCTTTATCCTTCGCCCTCCACCCTCCCTTCCCACCCGCTGTCCCTCATCTACACCCCCAACTGCTACTGGCCACCTCACCACTTGTTAGGACCCTAGGGGGAGTTTTTGCTTTGCCCTCTGTCTGCAATACCTTCTGTGTAACCCTCCCTCCAATTGCCTTCAGGGTTTTAATTAAACGTCACCTTCTGGAGAGATCTTTTCTACCTGAAATTCGGCACCTGCCCTGCTTTCTCAGCCTCAGCATTGTTCTGATTGTACTTTTGTTTACTCTCTGCCTCCATTCAGTGAGGCACTGCTGAGCTCTTGGCATAGAGAAGGGACTTAGTAAACACTCATTAAGTGTGTGGATGACTATTCAAGCAGTAATTCTAAGAGGAAAGTAAGAACAGAACACTGACCCGCCCCACAAACTACCCTTGCAAACTCAGAAAAGAGTTAACGTAAATAATTCATTTGTAAAACTCTTGCCTTTGAGTGCACACGCCTTCTTCTCTCTCCCCCCTCCCTGCCCCCAGCCAGGGCACTGGGAGACAAGGGAAGGCATGGCTGTGCCCCTCCCCCCTGCAGATAACGAAGTGGAAGCTTTGCAGGCTCCAGGGCTGGAGTGGGGCCCACAGCTGTTCGGGCTATTGCTGAGAGCCCAGTCTGTAGTCTTCCCCGCTACAGAGCCATCTCCTTCCCACGCTGCAGCTTCTGTGGAGTGGGGGACCTGGAAGTACTTACGCTGAAGCACTCTGCTCAAGTATTGTTCTTCGCATAAGCACAGCACTTAAGTGGCCACCCAGTCGGCTTTCAGAGGGCCATCTCAAGGGACAGACAGAGCCTTTCCTAACATGCGTGAAAGCTTATTAGCCACCAGTCCTATGGCAAACGAAGAGACCAGTCCAGGGCAGAGAGGGCAAACTGCTCTACGCAGCAGGGCTGGCTTCCCAGAGCAGAATCTGTCCTATTGGGGGAGTTGAGGGCAGTGGATGGACCTGGAGAGAAGCAGGGAGGGATGGGTCGTGGAGCACTGGGATCAGGTACAGAGATTCTAGGACTGAATCCCAATCTTCTCTGGCAAGAGGCCTCCCTCCACTGGCCAATTTTGAGGGGTCTTACCTCTCTCATCCACTCTGGCCCCTGGGCTCATCTCTGGCACAGCACTCAGCAAACCGCTACATTAGCATGTGTGCCCCAGGTGATATCTGGCAATGTCTGGAGGCTTCGTTGATTGCCACATTTGGGGGGATGCTACTATCCCTAGACAGTAATGTCCTGTGCCACATGGGGCCCTTCAAGGATTACCTAGCCTGAAGGGTCAATTGTGACAAGGTAGAAAAACCTGCCAGACCCAAGTCCTGGAGGAGCAGGGTATGTATGTGTGTGTGTGTGTGTGTGCATGCGCGCGTGTGTGCGCATGTGTGCACGTGCACACACAGAGCTCTGTGCCTGGAATGATATCTGTGCATGCTTGCTGATGGATGTGGGCCAGACCAGAAAGCTTCAGGGTCTGCCTGGCTCTGGGCCTGTGATTTCAAACCCTCTGACTTTACCATCAGACCTCATATAACCTTCTCATTGACAGGCTGACGGATCTGGTGCTGGAGGTCAAAAGTATCCCCAGGAAAAGAGGACTCAAATCCTTCTCATACATGTTTTCCTTCCCCACGCCCAAAGTTTCCAGTCCCTGCTCTGCTTTTACACACCTCCTCTTACCTGCTTTGGGATTAGCCCATCATAAATTCAAGTTGAGCTACACACACACACACACACACACACACACACACCCTTTGAATAGCCATGGTGAACCACTTTATTTTCCCTTCTCATCTGAAATCCAAGCCAAGGTCCCTGCCTCCAAAAAGCCTGTGAGTCCACATAAAGGGCTGAATTGGCATGGGCACGTGTCTATACTAAGCAGGACAAAAGTGAGCGCTTCAGTTGGAGGCAAGTTCAGTTCTGATGGCAAGGGCCCGGTTGGAGAGTACAGCTCACCAGGACAACTCTGCTTACCATGGGCTGGTGAAGCCAGAACCAACAAAGGTGCCCCGGGAACAGGGTCCAACCCAAGTCAGCAGCGGGTAGACCTGATCTGAAACCCAGGGAGATGCCCATGGGCACCAAGTGAACTTTCTGAGCAGGGCAGCACTTGCCATGTTTGCTAGCTCATCTCATTGAGTCTGCCATACTCATTGCTGTCCCCAGGGGGAGCTCTACCAGGTGGGCATCCTGTCCTAGTGCTCTTGCAGTCCCCTTAACACTTGTAACTGTCCTTCTTTGAGAAGATGCATCCCTAATGGAACCAAGGGTGCACAGGTGAGGCAGCCCAAGTGGTATCTTGTGCTTTGAGCCTCCCGACTTAACCATCCTCCCCCTCCTCCAAGAAGAGTTCAAGGCGAAGACCCTCAACCCAAGTGAACTCCATGTCACCTTGTAGGAAGCAGAAGGGAGCCGAGCAGACAGCTTTCTGGCACTATAATGCTCATGAAAAGGACTGTTTCTGCTCACTGCTTTTGGAAGTTCTGATCTATGATCCATCGGCCTCGTTACTTTAGGCCCACAGCCAGGCAGGGCAAGAGTGTGCGCCAGAGCAAAATCACTCACCTTATCACCCAGGCAGCCAAAGGAGAGGGGAGAAATGGGCCAGAGCCCTACAGTTCCCTTTGGAACCAACCCTTCCATGATCTATGAAACACCCAGTAGGTCCCCCTCCTGAGGGATTCACAGCGCCTCCTAAGACCACCATATAAGAGACCAAGGCTCTAACATATGGGTGTTTGGGAGACATTCAATATGCAAAATGTAGCAGAATCTATAAACTTAGAATTTAGTTGGTTTTGTTTTAAGACAGGGTGTTACTATATATAGCCTAAACTGACCTTGAACTCTGTATAGCCAAGGCTAAACTTGAACTTGTGATTTTCCTTTTCCTGACACTCAGGACCCATGCCTTTGGGGGCTATACCACTACACCCGTGTGTTAGTGTGTGTGTGTGTGTGTGTGTGTGTGTGTGTGTGTGTGTACATATTAGTACATGCACTTAAGCTTTGACAGCCTCCCTTTCCCTAGTAACCCCTGGCTCAAAGCAGTGTCACAGAATGTCTCTCGGTCCCCACTAGCCATCCATTTCTGTGCTTAGCACAAGTTGCTAAAGTCATTTACAGCCTGGCTGTCTGTTAGACGGTGAGAGTCCCAGGAGAGGCCCTCCCTCACACATCCTTGTGTGCCCGGCCCTGGGTCAGAGATGCACCTGGCAAGCACTCAGCTACTGAATTCAGCTTGGAGCTTCGCAACACAAATAAGGAGCAGAGCCCTTGCTGCTGCCCCCCACCCCGAGCTACACAGCAATGTAGAAGGCAGACAGGGTCCTCTCCTCACGTAAGCCCTCAACACATCCGTCCTGTGCCAGTCACTGCCCTAGGCAGCAGGAATATCAGCATTTAGAGAACACCCTTGGCCACTGCCCCCACAGAGCTCATGTCTGACACTCAGTACCACCAGTCTGTGCCCCTCAGAACCCTATCCTTCCCTTCTCCTGTCCCACTGATGTGCCCCCCAATACCCAGGACTAGAAAGGAAACCCATGGCCCAGCCTCTTCCCACCTGCTCCAACCCCTCAGGCCCCACTGTCTCTCCCAGAGGGACTTCCCACCCCTTTTGCTGCCCTCCTGGAAGGTGACTACTCCAGATCCCATGTGCTCGTTAATTTCACGCTCTGTCTCCTGAGTGACTGACCTACTTTCTGTTCTTTCCCATGTGCTGCCCAGCAGCTCTGGGTCTCTAGTACACCTGGGACCAGGTCTCCCTCCACCTTGCCTTGTTCCTCGCAGCCATATGTCGCCTCTGAGGTCTCTGGCCTTCCCAGCCCCACCCCTGCAGTAAAGAGGTCTATGATCCCCGCAAAGCAGGAGCTGAGGCCTTGCGATGCACAGCCCTGGGCTCAAACCTCAGATCCATCCACCCATCCCAGGTGCCGAGTCCTGAGCAAGCCATTACTCAAGACGTCACTTTGTTTGCATGTAGGCTTACCCTGTAGGTAGCAGAGAAAACAGCATCTGAGAAGGGGTGAGAATTGCAGGGGTGGATTCAAAATCACCTCTTGAACCAGTCTTATCCATGGACCACTCCCCAAACCCAGCTGGGATTTCTCAGTTACTGAAGAATCGTGCTATAATATAGGTCCCTCTGTCCCCAGGGGTGCTCTCTCCTCCTGCCCACGCCCCTTCATCAGCCTCCTGCTCTCCTTCAAGGCCAAGTACAGACTGGCCATGGCCATGGGGGTGGGGATGGAGGACTCCTGAGTGGTGCCCCTGGACGCTTTCTTCTTTCCAGCCCCCCCTCACAGAGCAGCATACATTTCTTTATCCCTTGTCTCACTAAGGAACAGACAACGCAGGGCTTTTAATTGGTGAGTCTCATTTGGTATTCATCACATCTGGGCTTTTCTGGGAGAGTCCCAGTGTCAGAGATCCTGCATGCTCATTCCCATAAACACAGTTCGGAGCAATCAGTGTGATGGCTGGCATTCCCTGTGCGCTCTGCCTAGACAGGCGCTCTTCTCCAGACCCCGTGAAAGGACTTGCAAAGACTCCCACAAGGACCTGACAGAGCAGGTCAAATCATTCATTACTCCTCCTTTTCACATGAGAAAATGAGACAAATAGGAAGTAGGGAAATTGTCTGGGTTGGTAGAGGTGGAATCCCAGCCAAGACAGACTGGCTCAAAGTCTAGCCCCAAACCATCAGGGACATAGCCTGAATAACACCCAGGAGTGACTTTAAAATCCCTTTGTCAAAGCAATTGTCCAGAGATATAGCTGAACTGGAGAGCATGTGGCCAGCAACATACTCTGCACTTGGGTTTGCGCCCAGCACTAAAGAATCAAAGAAACAAACAGCGCCCCCAGTAATTCCCCTCAGGCAACCTGGCTACTGGTCTCTTCCCTCCAACAAGAGTAAATGGCAGAGTTCTTACCTCCTGAACTCTCCATGTACTGGCAGCTGAGAGCTCTGGGTCCCAAGTAGAAGATGTGGAAGGCCAGTGTTGGCGTTCACCCCAGGCAGGGCCGGTGTAAGGCTGCTGTGTACAGGGCCTGGTGCGGGGATTACGAGGGGCATAAGAATCATCAGAGCTACTTGGGATGACACAGGCCGAGGCTGGCTTCATGCAGAGAGATGGGGGCATCAAGTTGGACCTGCCTACTCCACAAATGTCATTTGAAACCATGCTCAGAGGACAGACAAGCAGCCATCCCATGGCAGGGCAGAGCAGGGCTCCATGAGGGCCGCCCCACAGCAGGGGCTGCCAGGGAAAGTGTCTGGACACTCACTCTGCCTCCCAGGGAGTTTCCGGCCAAGGGGGGGGGGCAGTGTGGGATCTTTGTGTCACCACTCAAGCAGAAACCTACGGAGGTGACTTCCTGTAGCTTGCAGATCTCATTTAGTTTTAATGAGGCATACTAGTTTCCAGTTATAAAGGGAAAAATGCTTGTTCTAAACATTAAGAAAAATGTGTGTGCATACGTGTATGTGGACAGAGGCCAGAGAAGGATGTCAGTGTCCTGCTCTGTAACTTGCTGCCTTGTGCACTTCAGACAGGGTCTCTCGCTGAAGCTAAGTGAAAGAGGTTAGTGATCAACAAGTCCTAGGGGGACCTACTGTCTCTGCCCTCCCCCCCAACTCAGCACAGGATTGCAAACCCACACTGACTTTTACATGGGTGCCTGGGATTCGAACTCAGGTCCTTGTACTTATGCACCAAATATTCCAATGAACCATCACCCCAGCCTCAAAAAAAATTTTTTTTTAAGTAAGTCATTTGCCAGGCAGTGGTGGCACAAGTCTTTAATTCCAGCATTCAGGTGGCAGAGACAGGTGGATCTCTGTGAATTCAAGGCCAGCCTGGTCTATAGAAGGACAGGCTTCATAGCTACAGGGAAACCCTGTCTCAAAAACCAGAAAAAAATAGTAAGTCGTTTATAATCCCACCATCCAGAAATAAGAGCTGTTAGCACTATGGGGGCTTCTGAGTTGTTTTCCTACACTTATATGCTTTTATATAATTAAGAAGCTAATAATATATGATGAACATTTTCCATCCTCGAAGCTCTCCAAACCATGATTTAACAGCTTTGTGACATCTGATTCTCTAGGACATCTCATAGAAATTTAGCCATTCTCTGCTTGTTGGATATTTAGATGCAGCCAGGAATATCTAAGGTGGGTGTGGCTAAAGACTGGTTCATCTTCGGGTTGTTCGGTCTTAAACCCATTTCAAAACTTCAGTGGCTGTTGGAGCAAGAGACAGTGCCACCCAGCCTGTGTGAATGAAAGACCAGACAGAACAATGCATTGGGTTGAGGAGGGAGTCTGGACCCAGAAGGAGAAGGTCTGAGCTGGCCATCGGAAGGCTCTTAGATCATTTCAAGGCAGACGCTTTGGGAATGCAGGCAATGAAGCTCTCCTTCCCCAAGACTGGTCTCAAAGAATGAACTCAACAGGAACCCCAGGGAACTTGCCATCCAAGCATTGCTGTTGGGGCAGGACTGAAAGAGGTACTGGCTCTACTTTTCAAAGCATTCAAAAGCAGAGCTGTCAAAAGCAGGTCCCCAAATACTCATATAATGTGGGAGAAAGTCTTGGGGAGCAAATGAAGAAGAAGGGAACTGTACAATTGGAAACATGTACCAATCCAGACACAAGACTGTACTCAGTGGAAATTGCATTGGCTATGTTCTGTGGTTTGAGAAAAAGCAAGACTCACTCATAGATACAGATAGACACACAGGGCAAGAAGATACAGATAGATACATACAGGGCAAGAGGATACAGATAGATATACACAGGGCAATAGGATACAGATAGATACACACAGGGCAAGAAGATACAGATAGATACATACAGGGCAAGAGGATACAGATAGATACACATAGGGCAAGAAGATACAGATACACACAGGGCAAGAGGATACAGATAGATACACAGAGGGCAAGAAGATACAGATAGACACACGCACTGGGCAAGAAAAAGGTGGGAGGAGGGAAAAGTGGACAGTTGCAGAGAAAAGCGGTGACAGCCAGAGGGAGTCTTAGTGAGGAGCATGTTGGGAGCAGTGGGTGAGTAGGATAGTCTTGCATCTGGCCTGCATCTGCTATCTGTCTGCAGAGTCAGGACAGCAAGCCCAGGGCTGGTTCTGACCCTACCTGGTCAAGACAGGACCCAACAGACCTCCTCCTCCATTCTGAAAACTTGGAATTGTTTTCTTATACTGTTCTGTGCTGTGGTGTGTGTGTGTGTGTGTGTGTGTGTGTGTGTGTGTGTGTGTGTGTTTCTAAGTACTTTCTGTAAAGTATTCTCATGGAATACTGCTTAAGAATCGAAAGGAATATGTTAACCCACCTAACAACTTGAGTAGATTGCAGGGTGAATGAAGAAAGTCAGTCTCTAAAGACTACATATGGTATTGTCCAATTTCTATAGCATTCCAGAAATGACAAAATTATAGAGTTGAGGAGCAGACTAGTGATTGCCAGGGATGGTGTGTGTGTGTGTGTGTGTGTGTGTGTGTGTGTGTGTG
>NC_022016.1:62613326-62630560 GCF_000317375.1 Microtus ochrogaster | reverse complement strand
GAGAGAGAGAGAGAGAGAGAGAGAGAGAGAGAGAGAGAGAGGAGGTGGTGAGGCTGTGTGTGTAGCACACAGGGGACCTGTGCAGCACTTGAATGGCTCTGTATCCCGATGGCAGTAGTGACTGCGCACATCTATGCATGTGATCAAATGACATAAGACACACACATTGTGTAGATGTTGCATTCCTGATTTTAATTTGAGCCTTCAGGGGAACTGGGCAAAGAGTCAAGGGACCTCTTTGTATACATTTGACAACTTCCTGTGAATGTCTAATTATTTTAAACTAAAAACTCACCAAAAATAGAACATGTCCTATTTTATAATCAGAAAAGTTATCCTAAGATATTAATCGCCACATGGGTGAAAGTTAAAATATATCTTGTTGGGACCTAAGAGTTACAATCCACACAGAGCTCCTCACATTAGCAGAATTTCTCCCAGGAAGAGACATTGAAGCAGAAACCAATTGGGAGAATTTGGAAAGAAAGCGGAGGAGAAGAAAGGGCATTCTACCTCTTAGCTGTGTGATTTGGGGCAGGTCACTCTGACTCTCTGGGCCCTTCCTTATCTGCAAAGTGGGTTGTTCTATAGATTAGAAGACACAGCACTTGTGAAGAGCATAATGCTCAGTAGAAATGAGTCCCTTCAGTGCTCAGGACCTCCTTCAGCCATGACAGCTGCCCTGGCCTGAGAGCGCCTTATTTTCACCTCCTGGGACCAAGCAGGATAGTTGCATCTGAAGTGACTTAGGAAATTCCCTAAATACTGTCGAATGTACCAGAAACATGTTTTGCTGTTGTTGTTTGGGGGTACACTAATGATAGCAGGAGAGTCACCTGTCAAGAGTGGCCACACAGGTAGGCAGACGCGGTGGGTTGACTGAGGACCCTGGGCAGCGTGGAAGCTCTGCAGTGCCACCAACAGAGAGTCTCCAAGCCACCACATTCAAGGGCATTTCTTTCTTTTGTTTTTTGAGACAGGGTTTCTCTATGTAGCTTTAGAGCCTGTCCTGGAACTTGCTCTGTAGACCAGGCTGGCCTCAAACTTAGAGATCCACCTATCTCTGCCTTCAGAGTGCTGGGATTAAAGGTGTGCGCCACCACCACTGCCCAGCATCAAGGACAATTCTTTTATTCACAGAAGAGAAACCCCCCCAGAACAGGAAGCCTATGCCCCCAAGTTCTCAGGCCTTCCTTTTGGAAATGTATCACCATGGGGAGTGTGGCCAGCTCTGGGGAGTAGCACAGTCTCCGGGAACAGCAGCTGCATTCATGACGTCTCATGGCACCGATTTCTATCACAGAGCTGTTCCTCCGCTTCTCGCTCTTGCCTTAAGCTTCCTCTACCCAGGGCCCTCAGGCTTGGGGGAAGGTCAGCTGTCCACCGCTTGAGTTCCTCCAGTGACAGCAGCCCACCCAGTGCTGGACAGCTCCTGTCGTCGGGAGGCTCGCCGGGCCAGCCAGGTGTGATGGCGCTGACCCAGCCAATCAACCCCACACACAGCCTGTCAGCCCGCCATTTACTTTCCATTCCTGCACCTTTGAAAGACGGAAACATCCTCCTGAGTTCCTTCTTGAAATGCAAATACGGCCACGAACACCTAAAGCCCCAGCGAGAGGAGACCTTGAGGTGGAGTGCAGAGAACCCCAGGCTAAGATCACTATGAAGAGGTGGGGTGCAATGAACGGCAAACCTGGGGGTCTAGTGGTTCAAATGCACAACAGACCTGTCTTCTCAGGTAGTAGGACAGACATTTCTAGAAGAAGGACCCTTTGTTCTCTGAATCTGCATGCTAACTCCTGGGACAACCCTACCCTTAGCCAGGGGTGTCTTCCCTGTACAGATAAAGGAATTCAAAAACTTCTGGTCAAGAAGGCACTGCAAATTCATGTTTGCAGTCCTATGCCAAACTTTTCTGTGGACCAGAAACACGGGGAATGAACCTCAGCCAGGGTGGGACTCCAGCAGCAGGGGACTCTCCAGGCACCTGTTCCTTATGGCCAAGGAGGCTGTGTGAGCTACGTGTGAGACTGTACAAAGCTCACACCTGTTCCGGTACAGGTGTGTGAAGTCCCCACTCTCACCCCAGGACAAGAATATTGAGCCATCTGTTTAAAACCTGATTCCGGAAGAAACTGGAAGAGACCCAGGAGTGCAGAAAGGATCTGCCATCCACAGAACATTAATCCCACTACAGAAAAACTGTAAAAGAAAATTCCAGAACAAAGGGGAAAACAAAATCAATGGCTTGGGAATGACTTCATTACAGACAAAAAGTAAGTCATGGGATTATATGAAGACAACTTCAGAATTAATGCTCAAGCTCCTTGAAGTCCAGAGTAGAGACTGTGAGATGGCTCAGTCGGGGGCATGCTGCCAAGTGCCTGGTGACCGGAATTTGACACTCGCGAATGCACATGGAAGAAGAGAATCAACTCCTATAAGCTGTCGTCCACAAGCATGCTATGGCATACACACACACACTATAAAAAGTCAATAATAACATTCATTATAATAATAATAGTAGATGATAAAGATAGGTAAACAGTAAGCATTTTAAACATTAAACATTTTAAAACACCGACAGTAAGAAATAGTACATGTTTGTACATTATTGAGATAACCTCAGGAGACAGAATAAATCTGATTGGATGTGGTAAAAGGTAGAATTAAATATTTAGAGGCAAGAATTGGAGATTTCGGGCTGGAGAGATGGCTCAGCAGTTAAGAGCATTGTCTGCTCTTCCAAAAGTCCTGAGTTCAATTCCCAGCAACCTCATGGTGGCTCACAACCATCTGTAATGAGGTCCGATGCCCTCTTCTGGCCTGTAGGCATACATACAGACAGAATATTGTATACAAAATAAATAAAATAAATAAAGAATTGGCGATTTCACCCAGGATGCAGCAAGAGTCAAATTATAGGATGCGTAGGAAATAAAGAATATTCTAGGGAAGGTTGGCAGGTAGTAGTGTCAGTGCATAGCCCACATTCCCCTGAGGGACATGAGTAATCATTTGAGGCAGCATCTCTGACCACAAAGCCATGCTCAGTTTTTAAAGGGACAGAGCGCAAAAGCAGACAGTAGAAAAGCTGTTGGGCCAGCAGAGGACATTGCCTCATGGCTCGATGCTCTGGCTTCCTTTGAACTGGTGGGTAAATTATGTAGCCCATTTGGTACTGGGTCCTTGTAGTGGTTTGAATGAAAATGGCCCCCATAGACTCATAGGGAATGGCATCATTATTTGAAAGGTTTAGGATTTGTGGTCTTGTTGGAGTAGGTTTGGTCTATATGGGATATCCTTCTGTATATGTGTTGCTTTTATTGGCTAATGAATAAAGCTGGTTTGGCCTATGGCAGGGCAGAATATAGCCAGGCTGGAAGAGATACAGAGAGAGAGAGAGTAGGCAGAGTTAAGGAGACACCATGTAGCTGCCGAAAGAGAAAGACACAAGAACACAAACTTACCCAGTAGGCCACAACCTCGTGGCGATGCACAGAATAATAAAAATGGGTTAATTTAATATGTAAGAATAAGTTGATAAAAAGCCTGAGCTAATAGGACAAACAGTATTGTAATTAATGTAGTTTCTGTGTGATTATTCGGGTCTGAGCAGTTGGGAAACAAGCGAGCAGTTTCCACCTACAGTGGCCTTGTTAGAGAAAGGGTGTCACTGGGGGTGAGCTTTCAGGTTTCAAATGTTCAAGCCAGGCCCAGTGTCAGTCTCTCTTCCTGCTGCCTGCTGATCTGGATGTAGAACTCTCAGCCACTTCTCCAGCCCCATGTCTGCCTACACACCACGTTTCCAGTCATGATGATAAGGGTCTAAACCTCTGAAACCTTAAGCCAGCCCCATTTAAAAGTTTTCCTTTAAAAGAGTTACTGCGGTCATGGCGTCTCCTCACAGCAATAGAAACCCTAAGATATTCCTTATTCTTATCTTGGCAGATTACAGTCTCAGTTGTATCCGGCAACATCTTGCTCATGTCTTTTGTTAGTCTTTTTTTTTCTTTCTTATGGGGCCTCTTAATGTGTTTCCCATGTTCATCCCTTGAATAAACCACTTACATGCAAATCCTTGTCCCAGGATTTGCTTTTGGAAACTGAAAGAGAGACAAAAAGAAAATGAACCACAGCTTAACCAAGATGCAACTTTCTCCTGGAGTGCTCTGGCCTTATATAGTTGAAGACTAAGACAACTGCATAAAGTCTTCTAACGCATGCACCTCGCGGACCATAAAGGCTGCCCCAACGACAGCCTTTTCATGCATCTTTCAAACAGATAAGAGAGGACCAAGCCAAGGACTGGCACCCTCCTTTACATTAAAGATGCTCCCATAAGGTTCCTGTCTGTATTCAGTCTAGAACTATTTCTTGCCCACAGATATTTCAGTGGAAGATTCCAAAGTGTGGAGAAATGTTGTGTCTAATTAAAAGAGTTTTTATTTGTTAAGGAAAAAGGAGGCTGGCTCTTGGGAGGCAAGTGGCATTGTATGGCCCGAGCAGCTCAGATACACAGATTGACAGGTGCGTGGAGAGGTTCCAGAATGGAGGGGCTGCCAGAGAAGCAAGATTAAAGCAGCAAAGACTAAGACTTTGCCAGGATTAAAGGAGGATTTGAAATGCGTACTCAAGGATGAACACGAAAAAGAAAAGTAAACCTACACTTGGCCTGAAGAAGCTGTCAGAAGCCGTCCAGGACCGCGTTACTTCATTCTGCATGCGGACCCTTGGTACAGCCCTGCACTGGAGCCCCTCAGACTCCTGAGCACAACTGCCCACCTCTCAGTTCTGAGCTCGGATGTCCCCTGGAAGACTGAAATCAGCTGCCCCAGAGAGAGAACACACATCTCCCTTAAACTCTCCAAACCAGAGCGCCCACTTTCAAGAGCTGCAAGCACTAGGCTGTGTTGTAAGAGTGAGTCACTGGCTGGAAGGCGCTTGCTCTCTGGGATGAAAGCAGGACTTGGAAGCGGTGGAGTTCGTTGGCGCCAACTCTCAACTGTATCCCTGTGGGAAATGATTTAACTTCTCCCACTCAGGGTAATCCAGAGCTAGACCTGAGAGGACGGCTGTGAAAGCCGTCTGCCAAAAGTGTGCCTCCCCTTCCCAGGAGCAGGATGACCTGACCCACAGTCTCCAGAGCCCTTCCTTTCTTGGAAGTAACAAGAGCGAGACCTCTGGCTACAGATTTCCCAGCTGCCTGGCCTCTCCCCTTCCTGGAAGGTCTCTACCGCCACCTAGTGTCCACCATTTGTCTCTGCAGGTCAATCTTTCTGGGGAGGATTGCTTGATTCCAAAATGGCCTTAAGAAGAGCTCCTCTGTGAGATGGAGCCAAGGACACATTAACTGTCTTAACATTCACTGTCCGGCCTGCCAACAACTACTCTCTTCTGCCCTCCAGCCCCCACTATGTGCCAGCCTCACTGTGCGTCCTGAGGACAGAGAGCAGAAGGTAAGGACCTGTGTCTTCAATATTACTCCCCTTCTGGTCCTTAAGTTCTGTGTGTCCTTATTCCTTATCTGGAAAAATGGAGGAGGAAACACAGAAAATGGTGTTTATTTGAGGTTTCTAAGATGAGAAATAGAGGTAAGATTTGGTTTCAGAGCCTGTTTCTGCAAGTGCAAGGCTCTAAAAAGTTTATTTGGTTTTTCTTTATTTATTTGTGTCTGTGATGTGTGTGTGTGTTTGTGTGTGTTTGCATGCACAAGTGCAGCACACATGCGGAAGCCAAAGGACAGCTTGCAGAAGTCAGTTCTGTCCTATGTTGAGGGCTCAGGGGCGGAACTCAGATCATCCGGCCTGCTGGCAGGAGCTTTTACCCTTTACTTGGTGAGTCGTTTCTCTGGCCCAAATCTAAGGATTTGTTTTCCATAGCTGCATTTAGCACACACTAGGCATTGGGACGCTCTGTGGGCTGTCCTGTGTGTTAGAGTCTTTTGAAGTCATGAAGCAAAGAGGCCACTGAGCAGGGTCAGGAAACCCACACCCAGGATCAAGTTCTGTCATAAGAACTGGCTAAGTAATTTTAGTGACCCTCAGTGGACTTCAGCAGCACCAGGAAAAAAAGAATTGAGTAAGGGGTCTCAAAGGTTCCCATAGGGCTGGAGAGATGGCTTAGAGGTTAAGAGCACTGACTGCTCTTCCAGAGGTCCTGAGTTCAATTCCCAGCACCCACATGGTGGCTCACAGCCATCTGTAATGAGATCTGGTGCCCTCTTCTGGCCAGTAAGCATGCAGACAGACAGAACACTGTACATATAATAAATCTTTAAAAAAAAGATTCCCATAAACACTAACATTGAACAGTTAAGGTAGTGGTCTCCAAGGCTATTGCCAGCACAAGCCCTGGATTTGTCATTGAATAGCTGTACCACTGTGGGTAAGTTATTCATCTTGGCTACATTTTCCTCTCTTCAAAATAAGAATATGAAAGTTGCGTTTATAAGCACCTCTGCAAGCTGTTTGGTTCGTAATAGGTGGCAATTTGTGTTCATCTTTTAAAATATATTGACTCCGTACACCTCCTAATTCTTTTTGTTAAGTCCCCGAATCCGATCATGTGAAAGTCTGGAGCATTACATGCAGGATTGTGTTAACTCCTGTAAGGTAAGTCTGCAGCACCATCACACACAGAGCTGCAGACAAAGCAGCTGTTAGAGTCATTTGTCTGACACACGCATTCCGCACTGATCACCCAGATTTACAATGTCAATAAAATTTGACATTTCTAAGGCGAAGTGAATCCAAAGAGCATTGTTCTATCCTAAGTTCCATGGCAATAATATGCAGACTCGGGTCCTAAACCAGGCTACTATAGGGTACAGTTTGTGAAGCTGGGAACTAGACCAACCAATACTCGCAGACGGCCCTAATATGAGCCAGGTTCTAAGTAGGTTTTCACATAGGTAAGTCAAAATACAGCGTGTATTGGCAAAGGGAAAAGGTACCAGGCCTTTGCTGGGATACAAATGACAGGTACCAGGCTAGGGAGATAATTTAACAAGGTCCTTGAAATCACAAGGACCTAAGTTCCATCTTCAGAACCCAGATAAGTACGAGCAGTGTGGTTCTAGGGAGCTGGAGATAGGTGGGTGGAGCTTGCTGACCAGCTAGCCTAGCCCACTTGGCAAGCTCCAAGCCATCAGGAGTTCCTGTCTCAAGACAGTGCTACTAGTGATAATACTACAAAGAGAAAAAGTGAAAAATGGCAGATAGGGCCTGAAGAGGAGTCCCTCAGTCTGTCCCATGGCCTCTCACACATGAACACACACATGAACACACACAAACACAGAAGCCTCCACACACCTTGCCGTGTGGGGGAACACAGCCTCTTCCCTCAGAGTTTCAGGCTGCAGAGCAGCTTAGGAGAGCAGAACTTCCTTGGAAGATGTAAGATCTGGTGTCTATGCTGTGCTGTGCAGTGGTCAGGAAGACGTGAGATCAGGGGTCTATGCTGTACCACACAGTGGTCAGGAAGATGTGGATCTGATGTCTACACTGCACCACACAGTGGTCAGGAAGATGTGAGATCTGGTGTCTACACTGCACTGTACAGTGGTCAGGAAGATATGAGATCTAGTGTCTATGCTGCACCATACAGTGGTCAGGAAAACGTGAAATCTGGCATTTACACTGTACTGTACAGTGGTCAGGAAGACGTGAGATCTGGCGTCTACACTGCACTGTATAGCGGTCAGGAAGCACCAGCGCTCTGGAACATTTTAACAGTGGTCAGCTTGATTTTATTTGCTTTTAACTAATTTAAACTTGAATAGTCCCTTATAGCTGATGGCCGCATATAGCAGTTCTGGCTCCATAGGTTGATGAGCATCCTCCTGCAGAAACCAGAAAGTACCTGAGATGGGATAAATTGGAACTGGAGGTTTGCAGGAATTCTGTAAGCTCATATTCACAGCATCATGGCCACTGCATGCTTGGAGATTTCCTTTGCTCAGCAGGTGCCCCAACTATAGCCTTCTTCTGACCCGTACCCACACAGTCATGGCATCTGAGATAGCAAGGTGAACTCAGACTTTAAGGCCCAGTGCAGACACCATGATTATCCCCCCATTCTTAGTTCTTTTCCCTCAGATCATCTGCTGGCAGGATTTTGTCTGCGTAGCTGTGTTTACTTAGAGAACTTATGATGTCATTTGTATCTATTTGCCTCCCTAACTTGACAAGTATCCTCTACACACATAGACAGGGCTTTTTGCTTCCTGTCTCCAGGACCAGGCACACAATGCTGCTCAACAAATCAGCCAATCAAACATACCAGAAGTCATGGGCTTTACACAAATCTAGCCTTGCCAGAAGAGGGAGGGAGGGCTAGCTAGCAACTAGGATGCCTGGCTTCTGCTCCTACCTCATGCCAAGTTGCTGTGCGACTGTGGGGAAACTGTGTCCCCTCTCTGAGCCTGAGGCCATTGGAAAGGGTCATTTCTAAGGCAAGCATCAAGGTCCTCTGCAGACAGGGCCTTGAGAGAGCCTTGCCTTGTAACTTGAGCAGGCAGAGATGGAGACCCTGGAGGAGGCTTCTGGGAGCAGTGGCTGGAACTGGCCATCACCCAAGGGCAAACCGCCTGGAAATGAAGCTGAGACGATGGGGCTCTGCTCCTGGGAAACGCCGTGTGTCAGCTGTTGCTGCTGGGTGACTGGGCCAGGAGAGCTCCAGAGATCCAGAGCCCTAGTCAGGGAGAGGCCACAAACACCACAGAGGGAGGAACTCAGGGAAGGAGTGGGTGGGAGTGGAGCATAGAACCATCCGCGTGAGGAAAACAGAAAAAAAAAACAACCCAGTCCTCATTCAGAAAGCCGTTTCTGCCAGACAGCCGCTCAACTACACACCACACTCCCTCACCTACCCAACCACTTATGCTCAGGTTTCCTGGGGGAGGGGCTCTGGGAGCATTCGAAGAAGGAATGTAGGGGCTGGGGACATAATTACCTGGCACAGAGTTTTCCTAGGAAGTTGGAGACCTGACATTCCACTCTGAACTGGGGAGGAAGAAAAAGAAGAGGAAAGGAAAGAAGTGTATATGGGGGGGAAATAGAAGGTAAGACACTGGGGCCTAAGGTGGGAGATTCACCCCTTCGAGGTCACACTTGGGAGTCACTGGCAAGCCTGTAACTCAAGACCACCACTCTCTCAATAGCACAGAGCCGTGCTGACGAATGGGCAGCCTTGACTCACTGCTAGGAGTCGAGGCCTGGACAGGGTGGGCCAGTCCAGGCAGCTGCAGCTTCACTTACAGACAAGGAGAGAAGATTTCGGGTCCTCCTGGACTCTCGAGGAACATGCCCCCTCGCACTGTTTTTGTAGCATACAGGGTTTCACTATGTAACTGACCTGGCCTCAGATTTACAGAAATCTACCTGCCTTACCTGCCAGAGACTCCTAAGAGCTGAGACTAAAGTTGTGTGCATTACCACATCTGGCTGGACACCACCTCTTGTTGGACTCGGGGAACTGGAAAAGCCATTCATCTTTTAGGGTTCTATTCATAAAACAGAGGCAAAGGTGCTGCTCAGAGCTGTCATGGGGGTGAGGTGTAGTGAGGTGTGTAATTGTGCCTAAGGCCTCAACTGGTGTGTGAAGAAGGAGGAAAAGACCGCATGTCAGCAGTTTATAGGCCCAACACTCATAGCTAGGCTGTGAAATTCTGTGGAATACTCGGGAGTTCTCAGAACACTAGGCCAGACAAGATAGCTGTCATTCCAAGACGTAGAAACAAAAATACACCACCCTGTAACTGCACCTGAGTCCTAACAGTCAAGAACACTGGGTAAGCCAGGCGGTGGTGGCGCACGCCTTTAATCCCAGCACTTGGGAGGCAGAGGCAGGTGGATCTCTGTGAGTTCGAGACCAGCCTGGTCTACAAGAGCTAGTTCCAGGACAGGCTCCAAAACCACAGAGAAACCCTGTCTCGAAAAACAAAACAAAACAAACAAACAAACAAAAAAAAAAAAGAACACTGGGTAAAATCATTAAAATGGTCAAACACCCCCCTCCCTCGAGCAACAATTGGTAGAGTCCCAAGTACTCTACCAATTACAGCCTCGGCCCTGCTTCATTCTTCCCTCTCTTAATAGGAATGAAAAAGACCACTACCTGCAGAGTTGCCCCTGCCCACTGCCAGCACATGCTCCCATGGTGTGCCACGGCCTTGGAACAGTGTTGGGTCATTCAGTTTTGCATCCAGGATGTGTTTCTGGGGAGCCTTGTTGTGGGATGTTCACAAAGATGTAAATGGTGGAAGCTCAGCTTGGACTATGTAATAGTGGAGAAATAGATAGACACACACACAGTTTCTGTCACAAGATCTTTTCTTTAAATTATACAGTGGGTGACTTACTACCCTGGGAACGAGGGAAACTGAGCCCCTGTAAAATTTGGGCAGGAGCTTTCATGGTCAGTGAACGAAATGAGGACAAGGAGAGAGAAGTATCTGTGGAAACCTGGCTGGACACCAGTCTTTAGTTCATTCCCCACAGGCCCCCTGCTGGTACAGCACTCTGGCTCCCAGTTTGAAGACAAGGAAACAAGCCCACAGAGGTGAGTGTGGTGGGGCTGTGAAGCAGAACTGTCCCCTCATCCCCTAGTTGGCCTACCCAGGCTGTAGGCACCCCGCCTTTCCCAGGAAGCAGGGATGAGCAAAGCAAGACCACCCTGTACAGGAAACTCCACTGCCTCAACGCAGCCTCCTCTACCCCAGACATAACCCACAGACTAAGATGAAATGTCCATTCTGAGGAAAGCACTCTTGCCTGTCATGAAGTCTAATTTTGCGAAGAAACTGGGGCCAGAGCAGGTGAATCCTTGCTTTTCTCTGGACCTCCTCCTATGGATGGGAAGCCAGCGTCTTCTAATTTTCAAGGCACAAGGATGAGCCTGTGTTAAGGGGTGACCCAGAGGTAGTTATGCCAGCCTTTGGTGTATGAATTTATGCCGCCGATCTTAGGAAATGCTACAGAGAGGATTTTTTTCTTTTTTCACTTCGAGTTATTAAAGATTTTAATTTTCAAGCACTTGCCAGCACACCATAGGCTTCTTCTCTCCACGAGGAGAAGGGACGATAAGCATGAGTGGGGATGTTAGGGAACATCTCCTGTCAGAGAACAGGCAAACTGGGATTTTTGCCATTAATATTTATGTGATCTGTGACTACTTGTGTCAGGGCGACCAGAGGATCTTGTTGAAAATACACCCTGGACTGTACTGAGTCAGGAGTTGGTGAAGTGAGACCCTGGAATCTGCATTTTCCATCAGGCCTCTGAGATGACGCTTTGGCTTCAGAGTGTGATTGTCACAACTGTTTTAATCCTCTCTGTCATACCAAGGGACACCTCAGATACACACAGCCAAGGATAGACCCTCAAAGAAGATAAGTAGAAGATTCCACTTCCGTTTCCTGATTTTCTGCCATATGGAGGCTAAGGGCATGCTAGCTGAGGATGGGGTAAAGCCAGACCCCCACATCTTGGTTCTACACCTCTGAGGTAATGTTAGAACCTCAATAATGCATAGACATTGGAATCAGACAGACTCCCACCCGCATCACCTCCAAAACTTTCTGGGTGTGTTCCTACTAGATCTTCTGACAGAATCTATTAACAGATGGAAATGCATAGTGGATTCTCAACTGGTTAAACTTTCAAGTTGGAAGAACTGAGTTAGAGCCTGGATCTAATTGATATGATGCGTGTAATAAAAGTTAAGCCCCCTAACCTCTCCAGGGCTTTGTTGTCCCCTCTATAAAACTATCTCTCAACTTAGAGATTTGAGAACACCAAGCAGAGTGCTGTGAAAGCCAACTTGTTCACAGAGTGCTGGGTACATGCTCTTTCTTCAGCTAGGTCATCCTTGCTAGTGGTTCTTCTCAGTGTCATGGGAACTGTCTCTGACTGTGCTGGAAACATGCTAAATATTTCCTATGAAGCATGAAGTTTGAATTGGAATACTGAATATAAACCCTAGGTCTCAGGGTGCTCCAGAGAACAGAATCAATAGGAAATATGGGTTAGACATTGTCCTCTCTGTCATATCAAAGAACACCTCAGCCACACACAGCAAAGGTTAAACCTCCCTCCAAAAAAAGATAAAAATTCCACCTCTATTTCCTGAATGCCTGCAACATGCTAGCTAAGGGTGAGTGAAGCCAGGCCCCCTATCTTGGTGATAGATAGATAGATAGATAGATAGATAGATAGATAGATAGATAGATAGATAGATGATAGATAGATAGATGTAGAGAAGGTCTTGGAAGCTGAAGAGTTCCGCACTCTGCTATGTAATATCTGGAGAGAGGAATGCTTCTTGCGTAGCTCACAGTCTTACAACCCCAAGAGCTGAGGTGACTTCAGTCCAGACCTGTAAGTGTGAGGAGCAGGGACACTGAAACTGGAGAGCATCAGTGTCCCAGGACAGACAGTGGATAGGAGAGCTGAAACAACCTTCCTCTGCCTTCCAGGTCTCTTCTGACCCTCAACAACATGTATGCAGCCCAGTCAGTGAAGTGAATGGTTCAGTCAATCCATCAGTCTCAATACTGGTCTCTTCAGGGAATACCCTTAGAGACACACCCAGGAATAATACTCAACCAGTTAAGCAGATGTCCCATAGGCCATCAAGTTAACATATAACATTGGCTGTCATAAGCAGGTTTGTGCCACAGGGAGAGAAAAAAACAAAACAAAACAAGTAACAACAACAAAACAAAAAACCTAAGCAAAAAGCACACACAGAGATACACATAGCTACTGACTGGGGATTGCCACAGGGAGGCAGCATGGAATTCTAAACAAACCATTAGGCAGCGGTCAGGAATTGAATGCACTTCTGCAGCAAATTACCACCAGCTCAGAAGCTAAACCCACAAGTCTGAGTTCTGTGTGTCAGGAATCAATGCTGGCACTTTCCAGGGCTGGAGTCCCCTCTGCACTTGGCTGGGAAGGGATCTTGTGGTTTTGGCAGAATTCGGTTCCTCCCGTTGCAGGATTGACAGCTCAGGTTTCTTTGTTGGCTGTCAGGGAGGCCACCCTCAACTCTGCGCCTTGCTTTGGAGGTCTCCCACCACAGGCAGCCCAGCACGGGGCACCTTGCTTCTTCAAAACCAACAAAGGAGTAGCAGAGGCTCTGAAAGATGGGGCCATGCTTTCAGTTGATAGGACTTTGCTACCCCTCTACCCTACTGCCTGAGCTGATTCTACCAGTTAGAAGCAAGTCGTAGGCCACAGGTACACTAATGTGGAAGGAACTACGCAAGCCACAATTGTAGAAGAGAGGGAGATGGTAGGAGATTAGCTCACTGCAGGAGCGGAGGCAAACCTTTTAGGGGATTTTACTGGCAAAACTACCAAGCATACTTGGGCATAGTAAGCCCTAGAATTATATATATGTGTGTGTGTGTATGTGTGTGTGTGTGTGTGTTTATATATACATATATACACTTATATGTATATATAAATAAACTATTTTGCTTAATTTAGGAGAAAGCCTAGTAAGAGCCAGCAGCAAGTGGGATTAAATAGCGCTATAGGAATAGAATCCGGAATTTCAATTTCCACCATATTCCCACTTTTGCTAGCTCTGCTTAATGTCATGACTTTGGGGACAAGAGATATAATAAGCTTGAGTAACATCTAGAAGCAGTAGCTTGGGGGTACATTTGAATGTCTTAGGATAACTACAAAATAAATCCAACATTCAAGGCTGTTGGATTCTCTGCCCCAACTGTCCTAGTTAGGATTTCTATTGCTGTGAAGAGATGCCATGACTACGGCAACTCTTACAAAGGAAAACATTTAACTGGGGCTGGCTTACAGTTCAGAAGTTCAGTCCATTACCATCATGGTGAGGAACATGGCACTGTTCAGGTAGATGTGGTGCTTGGCTACGTCTTGATCAGGAGTCAACAGGAAGTGGATTGTGACACTGAGTGAAGCATAAAGAAAAAGACACCTCAAGCCCGCCCCCACAGTGACACGCTTTCTTCAGCAAAGCCACACCCACTCCAACAAAGCCATACGTCCCAATAAATAGTACCTTATGAGCAATTGGGGTCAATTATACTCAAACTACCACACCAAGCAAGTATTTTTCCCTCTTTTCTTGCCTTTGCCCCCTCATAGTCGATGCCCCACCAAAGAGGACCTTTGGTATTTCCAGGTGGCGCTTGCCTTCTTTTACATAGCCTCCACCAGGAATGCCCTTTCTTTTCTGTCCTCGGAAAATAAACACAATTGATTGTCCTTTGAATCTCCTCTCAGAGGTCACCTTTCCCCAGAAAGCAGCAACAGAACCTCTAACTCCTGTTGGCAGAACGAATTGCTCCCTCCCATTCTACTCCTAGAGCCACACCGTCTCGAACACAGTTCTTCTCATATGTGCGATACTTGTTTTTTTTCATATGTGTGAGTCCTGCTTTTTCTATGACATGAGGACCTTAAAGTGGGATTGTTAGAAAGATGTGAAATTAATTTGGCTTAAACAAATCTATCATGCCAGCTGGCCCTGTCAAAAGACTGCCACAGCCTCCCGCTGAGGCGAGACACCAACAGGGCTAATGAGAGTATTTATTTCAAAGCAGATGCCTCTGGAAGCTCATTGCAAGTCAAGGAAAGGCTAGCTCAATCCCCACCCAATTACAGTCTCCTTTGTAGCTCCCCGAGAGGTTTGCCCCATTCAGGAAATCTTTACCAACTGATTGAGCAGAACTGGGCTGTCATTCAACAATGGTAATTGATGTCTACCCAAGGCTCACCCCATAATAAGAGCTCAGGTTCAGAGATGGCAAGACAACAAGAAAGGGGCGTGAATAATCACCAGCCCATTCTGGAACCTAAAACAGCCCAATTCAAAGCCAGACTTAGTTACTTACTGACCATTTGCTCTTGACCAAGTAAGTGATTTAACTTCCAGGACATCACTTTCCCTAGGGTAAACAGGAAATAAAAAACCAGCAGCTTCACATGGATGATGTAAGATACATAGCCTGGCATCCTGCAGGAGGTCATCAAACTTCAGTGGCCCGACCCTTTAACTTTTCCAAGAGAACTGGTATTACAGGTGCTACCACTGTAGCACATTACACTGTACACTGTACATTACACACTGATGCTATGATCGCCCTATAACATTAGAACGTGCAAGGAAAGCGTTGCACGGGGGAGGGGCAGCTCCCATCAGAGGAGGAGCGGGAGCTGGAGGAGATACTCCCTAGCAGGAAGGGGACTGCAGCACAAAGGCAGCCTCCTCCTACTCCTCGTCTGTATCTTTGCCTGTTTCCAAGCAAGGCAGCTTCTGTGCCCTGAAGTTAGCTCAGGGATAAAACAATCTCTTCCTTCTGTGACAGATGACTGACATTTTTATTTTCATGCCATACTGGAGAAAGTGCCTTCTCTCTCAGCCAGAAATATGAAATAACCCAATTTCAGCTGAGTTAACGCTGAGAATGGAAATGCACGGGATCTCCAGATTTTGACTCTAGCAAGTGAGTCTTGCCCTAGTGCGTGTGATACATCTTAAAAAATGCGTTAGATGGAACGTGACACTGGGAGATTGAGACACGCGTATAACCGGGAGTCATATGGCTGCCGTAGGAACACCTGGGATCCCCTGGTGTTACTATAGCCACTCTTCCATGATCTTAATAACTTTGATTTCTCAAATCTCAAAAGGTTAGTCCCAGAAGATCTTTCAAGGATGAATCCCTGATGGAGACATTAAGGCTCCGACACAGCCGAGACCTCTTTAAGATCACAGAGCAAAATCCTTAACTTCCAACTCTGGAGTGCAGACCTCTATGCTTCTGACCCAATGTTCTTGCTTCTGTACTATAGTTACTCCCAAGAGACTGGAAAGTTTACAGGGGGTCTTTACAGAGTTTACACTGCAGTCATGGGTGCGCATTCAAGTAAGACACCTTCCGTTTGGGTCCAAGAGGCTGCTCTAAATAAGACCAACACTAAAATCTCCTGGGCTTTTGGCAATCTTCCCAATACTAGGACCCTGAAGGTGTTAGAAATGGACTCCAAGAGTAAGAAATGAATTTCAGGTATTTATCTAGTCTAACTCCCTTTCTACAAACAAATTCTCGAACATATTCAGTAGGGTATCCAGGCCTTCTGAGGGAATGTGTGCCATTGTTTGACCACACCTCTACACTTCAGTGAGCAGAACTCTGTTCCTCTGACCTCTCTATTGGGAGGAAGGGAAAGGGGGAAATGGCGCTCACTCGCTGAGCACACACCATGCACCTTGGATAAATCATTTCTTGGGTAGTGGTTAGTTTGTCAACTTGACACAACCTCAAATCATCTAGGAGGACAGCCTCAGTGAGGACCTGCCTGGGAGAGGTTGGTCTGTGAGCATGTCATCACTGACTCAATGTGGGAAGATGCAGCCTGGAGACCCAGGGAGGCACCATCGCCTGGTTCTGAGCCCTGACCCACTGAAGAGCAGAGAAAGCTGGATGAGAGCTGTACATATACACACTCATTTCTTTCCGCCCTTGGCTGTGGGTGTGCTGTGACTAGCTGCTTCAGGTTCCCCCAGTAATGGAGTGGGGACTGCGAGCTAAAATAAGCCCATTTTCCACTAAGTTGCTTTTTGTCAGGGTCTTTATCACAGCCACAGAAACAGAACTGGGACCACTCACTTCGCTTTTATAGAGTAGAGGTCTTACAGGTTGGTACTCTTATCTAAAGCATCAGGGAACAGAAGTCTCAGACTTCAGAGTTTCTTGCATGATGTAGGTGGGTCTTCTATCTATCTGTTGCTTTCATTGGTTAATTAATAAAGAAAACTGCTTGGCCTGATAGGTCAGAACATAGGTAGGCGGGGAAGACAGAACAGAATGCTGGGAGGAAGAAGGCAGTGAGGCAGATGCCATAGCTCTCCTCTCCGAGATGGACGCAGGTTAGAATCTTCCCGGTAAGCCACAACCTCGTGGTGCTACACACATTAATAGAAATGGGTTACTCAAGATGTGAGAGTTAGCCAGTAAGAGGCTAGAGCTAATGGGCCAAGCAGTGTTTAAATGAATACAATTTGTGTGTTGTTATTTCGGGCGTAAAGCTAGCTATGTGGGAGCCGGGCAAGAAGAAAAGCAGTCCTGTTTGCCTCATCACTACACTTGCATTTTAGAATATTTGTATGGACTTTCCTGGTTGGGTATCCTTAACCCAAAACTGTTGTGGAATAGAATGTTTGTTCAACTATGTAAA
>NC_022016.1:62602282-62613066 GCF_000317375.1 Microtus ochrogaster | reverse complement strand
ATGCTACATTTGTTTAACTATGTAAAGATGTCTTGCTATTTCACCTTGACTGTTTAAGGCATCTGATTGGTCTAATAAAAGGCTGAATGGCCAATAGCTAGGCATAGGAGGGATAGGTAGGCCTGGTGGGGAGAGAGAAAAAGAGAGCCAGCCAGTCAGCCAGGAGCCAGCCAGCTGGGGACCAGACAGACAGACATGGAGGAAGCAGGAAAGTAGGACATACAAGATGAAAGAAAGGTAAAAGGTCCTGAGGCAAAAACGTAGATGAAGAGAAACATTAAATTAAGTTATAAAAGCTAGTGGGACAAGCATAAGATAAAGCCAAGCATTCATAATTAATAATAAATCTCCATGTCATGACTTAGGGGCTGACTGTCTAAGAAAGCCTGCTACAAAAGCTCTAAAATGTAAAACTTTTTGAATAGCATGTTGGTGTTCAGAGAAGGCTTGTATTTCAGGTTTTCAGTTCAGGGGTGTTCTACCCACATCCCAATTCATAAGCCAAAAACTCTGGAAGGTTCTAAGAGTTTAAAGAACACGCTCAAGTCCAACTATGACAAGCACAGGATTCGATGTGTGTACTTTCTGTCTTTCCTGCCTCTGCTATGAAGCTTTTTTGTGCAGCCGTGACAGCAGCCTGTGCTAAAGCTTCACTTCTAGAATCAAATATCCTGCTGAAAACCTCCGGTGGCTCTTCAACGCTCACTTGAGGTAAACAATCCAAACTGTTTAGCTGAACAACTAAGACCCTTGACAATCTGACTCTAAGAAGACTTCCTAGGCCCACTTTCTGCCACTCTTCCAGTGCCCTGAGGTTTCCCAAGAGGATGCTTTTGTGTCTTTGTATGCATTGTGCTTGCTGCCATCCTGCCCTGGCCCTCTTTTTCTGCCTAAAGAATTCATGATTGTCCTTTAAGCTCCTTCAAATGTCACTTTCCCAAAGAAGCTTGCTCATTCTCTTCTAGCAAAATATCCCTTTCTCTACTTTCTCTAGTATATTCTGTGGGCTTCTGTAGGAGCCTTTTTGGCCTTGTCTCTTGGTCTTTTGAGGTCTACAAGCAAGCCTCAAGGACAGGCATCCTATTTTACTTTGCATCTTCAGTTCCTAGCACCCAACAGCACCAACATTTTAAAGCTGAACAGACTTAATCCTTTTCCATAGTTGTTTTCAGTTTTTTGAAGACCTAAGGTCTTACCCACACTCTACTCTTGATTTATGCAGGATGAACAGTCTCAAATATTTCATTTATTTCTTTTTTTTTTTTTTTTTGGTTTTCGAGACAGGGTTTTTCTGTAGCTTTGGTGCCTGTCCTGGAACTAGCTCTTGTAGACCAGGCTGGCCTCGAACTCCCAGAGATCCGCCTGCCTCTGCCTCCCGAGTGCTGGGATTAAAGGCGTGCGCCACCACCGCCCGGCTCATTTATTTCTTAGATAGTCTCATGTCCAGATTCCTTAGCTGATTATCTGCTTCCAGGTATCAACTAGTGTGTGTATATATATTCCTCTTTTTATATATGACATGTGGGGCAACAGTCAGCAGCCTAGACATAGTACAGCCAAGCAGAGCAAAGTTTGAGTTAGGACTCTGATCTGTACGTGGAAGGAGCGCTCCCTATACACACTGGCCTGTGTGCGATCCAGTTCCAGCTTTACCCATTCCCTGCTGGCCCCACAATAATCTGATAAGGTATGTGTTCTTTCTCCTGCTTTAAAACTTAGGATCCTAGCCATCTGGTTAGTATCACAAGCCCAGAGCACAATGAGCCTGTGGCCAACTGATACCTGTAAATCATTTCAACATCAACTGCTGTCAAGCTATTGTTTTTTCCAGTTACCAGCTAGTGGCAGACTTCAGGGCAACCAAGGACAAAAAGGATCAGTGTCTTTAGAAGGGTACGAAACCAAAGCACAGAGAAAAGGCATGTTGGATTAATGACCAGCTCCCCAACAATAACAGCCTTGATCTAAGAGCTTAGGCAGAGCCTGGAGTTTCTCAACCGCGTAGCTTCCTGGAACTATTTTTATTTGGTATTTTACAAGAAGGGGGAGAGAGAAGTGTTTTAGATAAACAGTGGGGTCCAGGGCTCATCTCTGGAAAGCACTTGTGTTATCGGAGTCTGCTTATCAAATTGTGCCTGGGTTCCAGGGAGGAGATAAGGAAACTGCTTCTCTAGCCTGTGGCTTGGGAGGGAGAGGGTCCTGCTGTTTATCTCCTTTTATAAACATCTATTGAGCAGAAGTTCCATTCCTGGGGTGAGGTGTGGGGCCCTGGTGACCGTGAAGCTCCCACCCTCTAGAGCATAGCAGACACCCATTTTAGTTAAGGAATGAAAGTGTGTGTGCTGGCTACCAGGACAGCAAGAGGAGACCTACCCACCCCCAGGTGAGGATGCAAGAGACATTCAGCATTCCCAGGGAAGGCACTCCTCGGTCATGAGTAGGCGTTAACCTGGTGAAGATAGCAGAAAGAAGAAAACTTCCAGGTATGGCAAAACCAGGAACAGAATGAAGTTTTGCTTAAGTGTGGGAGGAATGACAAGCAGCTCAAGGCTGAAAGTTCCAGAGTCTGGGGAGGTAGACCTTGTGACAGGTTTAACTGGTGAGTGTTAGACCTTGTGGCAAACACGTGCTTTATTTTTGAACTTCAACTTACCACGTGATCTTACTGCACCTCTCTGGGCCTCTCTGGGAAAATGAGTGTTAAGTATTTTCTTAAGAACGAAGCTCTCCGCCAATGTAAATAATCCCAATCAGACTGAATCAGACTGAATTAAAGATGTCCATGTTTAATGGAGTGCTCCTGGACCTGGGAAAACATGGAGAGGGAAAGAGAGAGAGAAGGGGAGAACCCAAGAAACCCGGAGACCACGTGTTCATTCTCTGGGTGGGGGGGAGTTTAAGAAGCCTATGGGAGTGGTCTTGACCTTCTCTGGGGAGGGGTTACCATTTGGCAGGCTTTCTTGACCCTCCCTGGGTGGGCTTTCCCAGAGGTGGAGTTTGGACTGAGGCAACTCCCAAGGGAGGAAGCTTATGCCAGGAGCTGGGGTGAAGCCCCCAGGCAAACAATGAGGACTAGGGAAATCTAAGGCACCATTTAACATATGGTATTTCTGAGTAAAGACATCCAAGCCTGTGATCTATCTACCATGTTTCAGGTTAACTGAAGTGATATTTGGGCATCATGGTGATCTTGTACCCAGAAGTTGCAGGCAGAGTATTCGAGGTCTCTGTTAAAGCTTTACACCACTTGCTAAGCACACAACACGTGTAGGACTTGAAAAAAAGTAGATTACAATCCCTGTCTGGCAGGTGCACTGTGATTAATGCCATTGGAAAGAGTCAGATGGTGAGTTGTGGTCACTGAGAGCTAGAGCAGAGCCTGCCTAGCTGGCTTGGAGGACAGGGTAAGGCTTCTTGAAAGAGACTGTGTTGTGGTAGGCCATAGGATGCAGAGTATTGCCAGAGAGATTGATCAGGGGCATTCCAGGCAAAGGCAACATTAAGAGCCTAGCAAAGTTTGCCAGAAACTCTCCATCCGTTCCCTGCACCTTCCCCTTCCCTGCTCACTTGCTCTACCTTTGGAATTCTCAGCTGATATTTGAGATTCTTCACAGCTAGCTCATGGTTCTAGATCTCCTCTACATTGACCCTCTGTTTTGGCCACACAAAACTACTTGCCATCTTCTAATTGATTCTCTTAGTTTTTACATATATCTCTGTGTATTATATATTTGTACATATATTTGTGTTATATATTATATCTATCCTTATTATGCCTATCTACACGAGGTCCCATTCCCTTAACCCCACCTCAAGCTTCTAATGGCCTTTTCTTCCCCATTGCTGAAGGCCCATTTGAAATCCCACCTTGCCTTCGTAACCCTTCTTAGGTCTCTTCCACACACAACAGCATGTTGATTATATATCCCTTGTGTACTTACATTTTTCTGTCTTATTTCATAGTCTGTCACCACTGGACTCTAAAAGCCTTGAGAAGTCCATGCTATGCTGACATTTTTCCCAATGGTCTTAAGCATGGGACCACTCAGTAGTAACTGAGAGAACCAGCTCCTCAGGAAACATGTGGGCTCTGCACACACAGAGTGACTAAGTGAACTTCCTGAAACTTACCTCAGGGCAACCTGAATTCCTGCTTTATCGTTATTTGGTTAGTCCTGCAATTGTCTCCTCAACTCAAGCATGCATATTAGCAGGCCAGGTCACCTCCAGTTCTAGCATCAGAAGTGGTTAAACTTTGACATCCTCCTACACACATCTGGTGGGTGGCGAAGGATGAAGCTGCCTGAGAGGTATAGGCAGAGTGTAAGGAGCATGTTTGAGTCTAATGAATAGATAAGAAATAAAATCGGGGTTATGGTGACACAAGCCCATCATCTCAGTCCTAGGAAGGTAGAGGCAAGAGGATCATTAGTTCAAGGCAACCTAAGCTACCCGAGTTCAAGGTCATCATCCAATGCTATCTGGTTAGACTATTTCCAAACAAAACCATCTAACTTAATGGTCCTGCAAAGAAAATTTGTGAACACGGCTGGGCCAACATTTACCAAGTTGTGATGTAGGTACACTGTTCTTCCTTTACAGAGGAACAGGCTTAGAGAGGCTTGGGGCTCAGAGAGGTCTAAGTAAGCTGTCAGTCCTTTTCATGCGCTATTTCACGGAGTGAGGGCTAACGCCTTCTCCACTGTGTTGTACCTGCCAGTTCACATCACAGTTCTTGTGAGGGGACAATAGGCCCAGAGTTCCCAGCAAATCAGATTTAAAAACCTTCCAAACCTTCTTCAGGTCCAGATTTGGAACACAGATGATAGGTTTTTTTTAATATTTATTTATTTATTTATTTATTTATTTATTTATTATTTATACAATATTCTGTCTGTGTGTATGTCTGCAGGCCAGAAGAGGGCACCAGACCTCATTACAAATGGTTGTGAGCCACTATGTGGTTGCCAGGAATTGAACTCAGGACTTTTGGAAGAGCAGGCAATGCTCTTAACCACTGAGCCATCTCTCCAGCCCCATATGATAGGTTTAAACTGCCCATTTAATGACCCCAGACAGCCTCGAAGCAGAAAGACAAACAGGAAGATGTGAGTGGGGGGGAGGTTACCAAGCCCGTGTCCTTGCCGCTCCTTTTCCCACCCCCTCCCTCTAAGTACCAGAAGCCATGCTTTTTCATTGCCTTCACCAGCTCTGCCCTGGATCATCAAGAACACAATAAAAGTAAAATACCGTTCTTTCAATTGGCAGTGACATAACAATCACTCCTGTTTGCTAATCCTGCTGGAAGGCTCTGCCAGGTTTAATTCCTTAATGTAATACACAGAACATCAGACCTGGACTTTCTAGCATCCTTTAAAAAAAAAAGCTTGTATCTTGATTAATTTGCCTGTTTTTATCCTTCTCCCACTGCCTCTGTTCTTACTTATGACCCCAAGGGTTACAGCATCTGTCCAATTTCACCCTCCAGCTGCTTCCTGAGCTTTAAAGCCCATTGATCACCTCTTTAAAAAAAAAAAAAACCCAACATTAAACAATGAACGACAGCTATGATGGCTGTATCCTGGGATGGTGAGTGTGGAATATAAATGAAGCTGCTGTGTCCAAGGAAACCAGGCTCACTTAAAAATATTACAGAGAAATGCATTTCACATGTGGCTATCTACTGAGTGACCACCGGGAGGAAGGAGCAGGGAGCCTTTTGAGACATGTCAGAGATGCTCTGGCATCTAAGAGAAAAGCAGGGAGTGAAAGAACAGTATGTAGCTTTATTTGCCTTTTAGCAAAGTAGTACCGTGTTGTTCCCCCCTCCCCCGCCAGCCTCATCCAGCACTGGAGCTACAGGTGTGAATGGCATGCCTGGTTCTCAAGGACCCTTCAGCCTAGAAAGAGCGTTTACAAACAGCCAGCTACAGGTCTTTTGAAAGGCTGGAGTGTTCTCGGACTGGAGATCAGAGTGATTCGAAAGATGAGGGGAAGTTGATGTGCGAGAGGTTGTTTCATGGCAAGGATCCTAACGCAGTTCTCAGCTTGGCGCTGCAACCACACACAAAAGGAATTCTGCCAACAAACAAAGGGGCTTGCAGCACACCTTTCCCTCACGGGGGCTCCAGCTGCCTTGATTTCAGCCTTGGACACACTGAGCAGAGAACACAATCACACCGGCCAGAGCTCTGACCTCCAGAGCTAAGAGCTGATCAGTAGGTATTGTTTAAAGCTGCCAAGGTTGTGTTAACTGCTCGTGCAGCAACAGCACTGCTATCATAGCTATTAATACACTTCCTTCCCTGACGAGGAGCATCACAGATTCAGGCTGTAACTATCCCTAGGTACTAAATAAAATTCCACTGAACTAAAGAGGAAGTGTTAGGCTCAGGGATGCACACATTGTGTCTCCTCTGCTTTCCCGAGGATGAGAGAAGATGAGAGAAAGTGACCTTACACAGAAGGATACCTGGACAGAGACTAGCACCCATACTCCCTTCAGTACTATATTCCAGGCCCTGGGCCCAGGAGTAAAGCAAGTAATCAGCCTCAAGGACCCCAAGCAGGGGCCAGAAGGATTTCCTTCCAAGGCCCTCTGCTCTCCAGGGACATCCACAGGACACCTCTTATGACAATAAACTTTTTCTACTTGCAACCTGTTTTTGCCTGAAAAGTCTTAGGAGAGCTTGGATAGCTAGGTCTATAAAACAGGCATACAAATCAAACATTTTCATCGTAAAGAAATTTATTTTGCAACAATTCTTTGTAAACATAATCTTATCATTTATCAAAGACAAAAATAGATCACTTTTATATAAATAGCTAAATCTCAGGGGAGTGTTTGATACTGCAGGATCTCTAGAAGCTATATAAAGCTGGAAAAAGAGAATCAAGTTCATAAAGTTGTCTCTAATCTTCACTCCCATCCCACATGCATAACACACCCCCCTATGTCCCACCCTGCACACAAGAATTTAGTTCTGAGTGATGTGTTTACATCCATGACAACCCCAGTAGAGCTGCAGTCTCAGGATTTTATTTCCCTATAACTCACTACCTATACATAAACTCTTTTGTGGCTAAAGCAGAATCTTTTGCTTAAAAGGTCTTTGAACTCTATTTATTAATTTCTTAAGAATTATTTTCTAATGTTTTTGACATAAACTGTTCAAGCCAGCCATTAGAAATGCTTAGAACAGTTAAAATCCCATTGGAGTTCTCCCAGGGACATGCCCACTCCTAAGCCCCCAACAACCTCAATTTGATGGGACGTATTTGTCTTCATGCAAGTCTTTGTATTTTTATTATGGGTGTGTCCCTCAACAAGGCTGGCATTTACTTTTAGTATGCTATCAGTAGCATCATACTGCTTAACCCATCTGTCCAGGCTTTTCTGAGACGTCTCCATGTTAGGATGTACTATAGTTCAAGATCAGGGCTCTCTTTAGGCTCTGCAGGTCCTAAGCCCATTGCAGCACACAGGCTTCACAGGAAGCCTGTAGGAATCCTTGTGTGTGGTGGGTGTTTCTTCCTCGCCGGTCTAGAAGCCCGCCGCAGAAGCCCAGTTGAACTGTGTCAAAATTTTGTCACACGAGTTTCCTATGCTGTGAGATTCTACTCTTCTCTTGATTCCTTCTGTCTGTTCAGTTGGTTTTTTGAGACAGGCTGGCCTAGACCTCATTATGTAGCCAACCAAGTTCACCCTTAAACTTCTAATCCTATTGCCTTCACCTCCTAAATTCTGGGTAACAGGTGTGTGCTATCATATCCAGCATGATTTTTTTCTTTTAATGATTCAAAATATAAAAACAAAGCTGGGGATGTGGATCAACAGGTAAAAGTATTTACTGCGTGAGTCTGACAACCTGAGGCCCCAAACACAGGTAAAATGTTGGACGTGGTAGTGACCTCAGCGATCCCAGCACCCCCACTAAAAGATGGAAGGCAGAAACAGGGCAGTGAGCTGGAGACTCTCAAGCTAGCTAGCTGGGAGTATGCGGCAGGTGCAGCAACAGAAACAGAGAGTCTGCTTCAAACAAGGTGGAAGGAGAGAACCAATGCCCTAAAAACCGGCCTCTGACCTCCACAAGTGCAATATGCACATATGTGCCTGCTCTCTCCTTCTCCTCTTACCCTGTCTCTTCTTCTTCCTCCATACACAATAAATAAATAAATAATAAAATTTCAAATGTCAAGCCATTTTTAGTTTCTGTCCAAACACGAATAGGAGGGGCCAGATTTAGCCCAAGGACAACTGATCTTGCTCCAGATCACTCATTTTTTTTTCCTTACTACTATCTATCCATTCATTTAGAAATACTTATAAATTGTCTACCAGTAATCGTATACATAAACTTACTTTCTAAGTAGGTAAAGCAAATCATGTTACCCAGTAACAAGAAAAAAGTATTAACTTGACCTTAGAGGAGATTACATGGCAGGCCGTGGGTGCTAATGGGGGTGGGAAAGATCAGCTGGCCTTGAAACAGTGGGTGAGAAAGGAGCTCTAAACAGGACTGCTCAAGTTCCTATGGGTGTCCACCACTTAACGGCTTTGGGTTGGGACAATTCACTTGTTCTGTGCTTCAATTTTCTTGTCTCTAAACTATGAACCACAGCACTGCTCACTGCACACACAGGCTTGTTGTGAAAGCCAGGGTCTCGTGAATGGGTGAAGACAGAACACGTGACGCACCTGATGCGTGCCTGGCTCATAGTAAAGACTGGAAATGCTTTGCTGCTTAAGATCATGGAAGACTGCATGAAGGCAGTGCTAAGTAGGGGGTTTAAGCCAGAGAGAGAAGACCCAGACACACGGGGGCGGAGAGAAAAGTATCCTAAGATAGAGAGTATATGAGGAAGCCTATACAACACAAAGGGCAAATTAGAAAACACGCCAATCAAAGATGAGGAAAGGATAGTGGGTAATAAATTAGGAGGGAAGCCTGTGGTTACACCATGGAGAGCCTTGAATGCCAGGCTGAGAAGTTTGGATTGTGTCCCGTTGCTAATGAGGTCTTATTAAGTTTTATGAACTAGGAGACATGCTGCCAGGATCTGGCAGCTGTGGGAGGCAAGTTGGAGAGAACACAGCCTGGAGTTAGGTTACAACCCCTATAGTTACTTTATTGGACCTGGATAAGTACAGGAAGTGATTTCAAAACCATGATTATGATCTGGCTCTTAAATGCTTCCTAAAAATTAACGTGTGGAAGGCTTGGTCCTCGGTGTGGCAATGTTCAGAGGTGGGACTTTGGGAGGTGATTGGACCATGAAGGATCTAACCTCATGAATGGATAAATCAATGGAGAGATTCAAAACTTGATGGGTCCGGGGAGGAGGGCTTTGCTATAAAAGTGAGTTCTCTTATTGCTTCCTTACCACACACATAAAAGCAAATGGGTAGGGGCTGGCGAGTTGGCTCGGTGGGTAAAGCACTTGCTGTGAAAGCATGAAGCACCCCCATTAAAGCTTGGTACATTGGCACACATCTCAACCCCAACACCTGGGGGTGAAGACAAGTGGATCTCTCCCTTTCACAGGCTAGCCAGCCTAGCTAACCAGTGAGCTCTAGGTTCAAGAGATAGTATGGAAAGCAACAGAGACACTAGATCTCAACCTCTGGCCTCTATAGGCACACATACACACAAACAAACACATACATGCATGGAACACACAGCAACCAGCTAAAGTAACAGTGCAGGGAAACTTCTAAAATTGTAAGCGCCACTAAACCTTTGCTCCTCTGACTTCTCTCAAGCATTCTGTCACAGTGCAGACAGCAAACTAATGCAGCTACGATGGTTCTACCCCTAGATGACTGGCAGCATGCTGGAGCTATTGCTTGCAGCAGTGAACCAAGACAGAGGAGGTTTATGAAGTCACTATTTACTTCCTAACCTGTGAGGCTGAAGGGCTCCACTTGGAACTGTACTAGAAGTGGAGCCTCAGACAAGCAAGTCTGAGCAGAGGGCGGCTGAGAAAAGCCAAATGCCTTGAGTTAATCCTTCCCACAACAGGCATCTGATAATCCCCTATTCTAAAGAGCTCTTTATTCTTTGTTTTCTTGTTTTGCTTTTGAGGCAAAACGTTGGGTCTCAGTATGTAGCCCAGGCTGGATCTGAGCTGGTGATATTCTGTCCCAAGCTCTCAAGTGTTGAAAGTGCCACCACATTTGAAAGAGAAGAAAACAGAAACCAGAGATGGTAAGGTCAGCTCTTAACTGCCTCCCGGGATAGCCTCAGCACTTCACCTCACAGAGACCAGAGGCTATTCGGTGAGATTCTGGGAAATTTAGACTATTTACACCTTAGTTGAGGTTTCTATTGCTGTGATGAAACACTATGGCCAGAAGCAACTGGGGGAGGAAAGGGTTTTTCTTTTGCTTACACTGAACAGCCCATTACTGAGGGAAGTTAGGGCAGGAGTTCAAAGCAGGAACCTGGAGGCAGGAGCTGACAGGCTATGGAAGGATGCTGCTCACTGGCTTAACACTTCTGATTTTCCTGAATATCTTGGGCACAAGGACCCTTCGCACGTGCTCTCAAGAAAGCTAAATTAGTAGGGAAAAGACACCTCAGATCACTGGCCCCTCAGATCTCAGGGACCATACATTACCATGGACCTCAAAGAAAACCAGTTCGAAGCTCTAATCTAGATGTGCACGGAACTCCTACGTCTTGGCGTCTCTTCCCTCTCTAACAGCATCACCACCATAATCCTGGAGCCTCTCGTGCTCCTGTGAGTCATGCGTGCCACGCCTTGACACTTTTGCCTGTCCC
>NC_022016.1:62596574-62600835 GCF_000317375.1 Microtus ochrogaster | reverse complement strand
GCGGCTGTGTCAGCCCGGCCCGAGCCTCGGCGGCCTGCGCGCCATCCGCTCGGGCCCAGTGTCCGGCGGCGGCCTGACGCGCCGGGGTCGGCTGGAGGCGCGGCGCGCGAGTGCAGCAGGCACGGGGTCCCCCTTCCGAGGGGACAGCAGGGCTGGAACGGAACCGGGAAGCCTGGCTGGGGCCCGGTGCGGAGGCTCTTTCGGGCTGGTGGGACGCGTCGCGGGGCAGTCGCCGGGGTCCCGGCAGCGGAGGACCGAGGGTCGAGGGTGCAGAGGCTTGGAGCGGTCTGTCTGCCGGCGTCCTGGGGCGGGGAGATCTCAGCGTGTGTCACCTGCTCGTGCCTGGCTAGCACCCGGCGGCTGCAGCAGGTTTCGAACCTCAGACGGGGGCGGGGTGGAGGGGGGCGACGGCGGACCACCGGGGAGCACAGCAGGGAAAGGGGTTCGGAGGCAAATGGGTGAACCCCCTTAACATCCCAGATGCGAAGAGAACTGAGAGTACTCCAGGATCTTCCACTCTCCGCCTATTCGGAACGGAAGTTATCTTTTAATATCCCAAATAAAACCTCAGTAATTTGGCGAACCTATTAGAAGGGTTTTCTGTCCTAATACCGTTCCAAGGTAACTTGGTCTGGCCCTGGATGGATTTGGTTAGAGGTGGGAAGAACCGGCTGTCTCCCGTCTCTTTTCTTCGTTTCCCCTGTGGGCAGCTGTGGAGAGTGAAGATAGTTATCGCGTCCCCCAGTCTTGTTTTGGCTAACTCCCAATTCTTTTAGTCGTTTCTCTTACTCCGTTACTCTTTGATCCGCGCCTTTGATGCCCGCGTCGCCCTCATAGAAGAACTTATTGTGAGCCGAGAGACCAAACTCGGTCGTTTCTGAAGGAAATTCTTTGACCCTCAAGGACTGACCTTCTTAAATAGACAGTACTCTCCCTTCCTCATTTCTGTGCTGAGGGTGGGGATGAGGGAAAGCTGTCTAGTAGCATGTGTTCACCCAAGCTAGAAGAGATTCTCATCCTGTTTTGTGGTTTCTCTTCCTTTAAAAAAAAAAAAAAGTCTGTGAACACTTCATCAAGTGAGCTAATGTATATCAAAAGATTTTACAGTGTAATATTTCATGCAAATAAAAGAGCTTATTATTTTTGCTCTAGAAAGGATTGAGACCTAATTTGGTGCCAAACTGCAATTTAATATTTGCTTGGAGAGAGAACTGCCTTATTACAATGAACTGTGTGCTTTTTCTGCCAACAGAAGGCCCCAACTTGCTGTGAAAAACAACACTTTGTTGCTCATTTTAAAGCATTTCTTTTTTTTTTCTAAGCCACTTAGCCTTGGTGGTACATAGGGTTAAAGTACTTAAAAAGGATCTTTTATCAATTTCTTAAACACTTGCCTAAGCAGCCCTGCAAATGAATAATTTCTTAAGCCCATTAGAGGCATGATGGCCTTGTAGATAAAATGCTTTTGTGTCTTGGACCTTGTTCCTGCTCTAAGCAAAGTTTCACTGTTTTTATAACTATGGCAAGCACTCAGCAGTCAGAACTGCCTTTATCATTGCTCTTACGTCTTTGTCTTTGTTTCTTGACTTGGTTAGTGGCTTTAAAGTTTGTAGCAGAGATGTCAAAAATTTTAAATAGATTTATTTTTAGGTGTGTGTGTGTGTGTGTGCGTGCTTGTGTGCGCACACATGCATGCATACAAGTGCAGTTGCCCACAAAGGCCAGAGGGATCAGAGTGCCCTACAGCTGGAGTTACAGAGTTGCAGGCAGTTGTAAGATGACTGACAGGTGGATGTCAGGAGCTGAGCTTGAGTTCTTTGGAAGAGAGCTGCATGATCTTAATCACTGAGCTGGCTTTCCAGCCCCATGCAAATGCCAGGATTAGTTTCAGGAATGTTTGTACAAATGCTGTTTCACTTTTGTGTAAATTAGTAAAAAAAAAAAAAGTTTGTGTGGCACCATTCTTTTCAGAACTACATAGATACAGAAGTCTCTGAGCCCTCCAGTGTAAGAATTCAAAAAACAAAACACTGGCTTGACTGTTACAATGAAATTTAAACTTGCTGTATTCTAACTTTTATACTTATATACAACCCTATGTCAGGCAGGGTGTTAAGTGTGGTGCTAAACTGACCACACAGAGATAAGAGACATTTCTAATCATTGCTTACTTAGGTTATCTCAATAAAAGTTAAAAACTATGCGTAGAAAGCTCTGGTTACCTGATAGTGAGGGCTCCCAAGCTAGCCAGGCTTTGAGGAAATGTTTTGTGGAGGGGGGGGTCCGGGCTCTGTGATGAGGGGGCCTAGAGGAGTAGAGTGTGCGTAAGTAAAGGAAAAGTGTGAGAAAGGAGCAGTCAGCACAAAGTCACAGGGTTTTATGAGCGCCAATAAGAGTAGAGATAAAACAGTAAATTATGAGGCGGCAGCCAGGCAGAAGCCATGTTGTGGACCTTATATACATAAACATTGTGAAATTAATTTAGTGGGTGATGTTTTTAATCATTGAAAGACATACAGAAAAATCTAGACATAGTTGAAGTAACATTAAAAATAGCGATGAAAAGAAATTTGAGAAAACCTATGAGATCTTACATCTATGAGGCAATGGTTAACTGAAAGAGGAAACATTTGAAGATGAGAATTTTTAAATTTAAGTTTATTTACTTATTTTTAGATTTAGCAATTTCTTGAGGTAGAACAGGGAACAAATACAGGGAAAAGAGTTAGAGGTCAAAAAGTGAAATATTGCTTTTTTATTAATAATAAAAGAGTTGTCTGATATGGAGTATGGAGCTGTTCTAGATGACAGCAAGGTAGGCGTGTGTGTGTGTGTGTGTGTGTGCGCGCGCGCGTGCACACACATACAGGAGGAGTGTAACTAAAATACAACAGAAGCAAAGGGAAGTGGAGTGTGACGAGCTGTGAGGCTAGTATATATTGAATGCATTGTGTGTGTGTGTGTAGCAAAGTGATTTAGGATGATGGGATGAGGAAGAGAGGAAAACTGTGACCCAGGTGCAATAAGGATAAAGATTTAATTGAGGTAGTAGATGACACGTGAAGCCGTGAGGCAGAAAGTGGTATGGCCAGATGGTACAAACCTCAAAGGAGGAGTTTTTAAACACAGGAGTGGGTGATGGTTTTTTACTTTTTCCTTCTTACAGGCAGGGTTCTGATCTCTTCATTTTCATTCAGGACTCACATCAATTGTTATTTGCACTGAAGAGAGTGTTTTAAGTCTTGAAAATAAGGGCAGATGCCCTGTATTGAATCCTTTCTGCCCATATATAGTGAGAGAGGGTTTTTCTCAGATGATTGGTTGGGTGAGTAAGAAACAATTAGATAAAGCAGTGAAATTAATCTATGGATTGGGGGGAGTGTAGTAGAAAACACCTAGACTTTGGTTTTAGAAAGACCAGGATTCAAATTTAGGCTTTGTTTCTAGCCTTATGGCTGTAACATACCCTGAGCTATAGAATAAATAAGTAAATACTATTTCATAGTTTCACAACGTTTGCATGAAAACAGTCACTAGAAAAGAAATTGACTCTTCATAGATGTGAAGTAAATGCTAATTTTCTTATCCCTAATTTTAATGGGCTTATACTCTGCTTACAGAAATAAAGCTTTTCCCTCCAAACTTAACCAAAATTACTAGACAGAATACAGTAAGTATTCCTTTACCTTAGGGAGGTAAAAGTAGAGTAGTATAGCAGTTCAGAGGAGAGAACGATCATTTTTCAATACTTGAAAATAAGTTTAGTCTTCACATTCAAAATAATTTTCTTTGGATCCTGGAGATCAAATTTCAGTAGATTAAATAATAATTATGTCTAGCTATCCAGTATTTCAAGTATAAAGTATTTTGTTTAAAATTATTAGCTTTGACATAAATTTGAATATGGTATTTAAGTCAATAATGAGATTAAAGTGATGGATTTGATCTGTGAAAGTCTTGAGACTATCGAGTTTGGAATTGCTTCTAGACATATTAGTGAGCAATGGGTTGTTCATCCTCTCTACCTACCTCAGTTTACTATGTGTTCATTTATAGATATTAATTCAGAAGTTCAGATTTTGTCTGAAGTAAATAAATTCCACATCTGAAAATAAGTTACCATGTAGGCAGATTTTAGGTTAGCAAAGTAACTATTGTGGTTTTTTGTTTTTTGTTTTTGTTTTTTTTTGGTTTTTCGAGACAGGGTTTCTCTGTAGCTTTGGAACCTGTCCTGGAACTAGCTCTTGTAGACCAGGCTGGT
>NC_022016.1:62594549-62596474 GCF_000317375.1 Microtus ochrogaster | reverse complement strand
GTTTTGAAGCTGTAGTTAGTCCTTGTAATGACCTTGTTTGATAGATAGGCTCAGTCAAACTCTGGATTTTTTTTGATGAAAGATTCTCTTTCCCACTGTACTGATTTAGAATTAAAACAAAGCTCAGAGCTCTCAGTGTTGCTAAATATTAACTGCATAGATGCAGGTTACTTTGATTCTCAGATACTCAGCCTCTTTATAAAGTGAGGGGAGGTATATGCTAAGGTTGAACTATGAGTTCTTGTAGAGCAGGTAGTCATTGGTCACAACGCACTCAAGTGCCGGGTTCCTCTTTCCTCATCTATGGTTGATACCTTGGTCAAAGCTTTAGTGCTAACTTGAGCTATCAAGGACTTTCTAGAGTTAATTGTTCTGATAACTTCATGGTTGGATAAATCCAGCAACTCTTGGTGTCCCAGCTTCTTCAATCATTTGTCATCTTTGGTATTTTTATTCTTGTCTGGCCTGACTTCCTTTCTCTCCTAAGCCGTATTCTCTTCTTGTTCTCCTAAACTACTGTTTCCTGTATTGTTAACCATTTTGCTGGTGGTGGTGTATGCCTCCTGGAATCCTGGCGGGGGTATTAATTGTTCTGTAACCCTTTTAAATACAGTGCTTTCTCCTACAAACATCGCAGTGGGAGAGTCACAGATACTTAATTTTTCTTCCTCCACTGTTTCCAGATCATGTCTTTTCTCTCTTGTTAAAATGCCCATGGCTTTCTAGAATAGGTATTATATTGCCCTTGTTAGATCTTCTTTATTGTTTAGGATCTGGAGCACACTGTCTCCTACAGTCTTGGTTACTCTCCTCATTCTGAGTGACTTCAGTGTTTATATGGATGATTTTTTCCCTCTAAAACTGTTTTCTTCTACTCAGGAGATCATCTCTATACCTAATTCATTTCCCTGTGTCATCTTATTTCACCTAGAGCTGGCCCACCTCTGAAATGATAAATGAAGGTGGACAGTTTTCTGCAGAATTTCTCCCTACCTGGCCTTTGGTTATTCTCAGTAGATATGGCCCTTGATCTTTTCATTCCCTTCCTTTTCCAGTTCAGTGTTCCTTCATGTGCCTTTTTTATTCACTCTCTTGCCATTACCCTCTAGTACCATGCCCTATTTTTTTGACCCTGTCTGGCTGTAGTCATAACCTTGTTGACTCAAACTAACCTCTCTCATTGTATCAGTTTTACTGAGCATGAGACAAACCACACTGTTAAATTGATTGCTGCCATTGGGCTTTTGCTATGTACATATTTGTTAGTCCTATATTCTGTGATGTTTTGTGTGTAAAAATACTCTTTTCAGGCTTCTGACCTCTGTAATGCCTCTTCTTAGTCTCAACCTGTGACTAACTGCTTAGAAGGGGTATTTGTCTCATACCCTTCTAACAAAGTTGCTTTAAACTATATATGTGTTTTCCTGCATCTCCTGTTTGCTAAACTAAATCTCTGAGGCTTGTCTTTTCTAGTTGTTAACCTCTTTTTCTCATCTGACTTCACACACACACACATCTTATCAGTGAAATAAGTCTTGTAAAATGCTTATGCTTTATAAACTTAAGTTATATACACTGGGAATATAAACGTTCTCACTTTTACCCTTTATTTACATTTTATTTCAGGTCTCTTTCCCTCTTCTCTCCTTCCCCCCCCCCGTGTGTGTGTGTGTGTGTGTGTGTGTGTGTATGTGTGTGTGTATGTGTGTTAGTGCACCCATGAAGGTCAGAGGTCCTGGGATTTGAACTCATCTCATCAATCTTGGCAGCAAGTACCTTTACATGCTGAGCCATCTTGCAGGCCTTCCACCTTTATGTTTCACTGTAGCTTAACTTAATAAGGTTCAGTTTCCTTATCTGAAAATGAGGATAATAGAGTACTTATTAGGTGCTATAGCATTTTAAGATTTCTGTTAGTTTTTTTT
>NC_022016.1:62591807-62594449 GCF_000317375.1 Microtus ochrogaster | reverse complement strand
GCCTGCCTCTGCCTCCCGAGTGCTGGGATTAAAGGTGTGCGCCACCATCGCCCGGCTTAAGATTTCTGTTAGTTTTAAGTTTTTTTATAACCTATATGAAGAAGCTCTGTACAGTGTCTGAAACACTGTAGGACTGTCACGTTACATTTGTGTATATATATTAATTATTGCTGCTTACATAAATGACATATTGGTCTTCTTACTTCAAAATTAAAAGACACATTTAAAGGTTTAGGAATTTGTCCCAGTCACCACAGTAAAGTGGCAAAGGCCCTGGAACTGCTCCAGTCAAGGTCATCAGTTTCCCCCTTTGTGCCGAAGTGGGCAAAGGTATTAAAAGCAGCAGGTTCCGGCCTTACTTTTACTTTTGTGATATCTCCTCTTCCTTAAAACATCTTTTCTCCTTGGGTTTCAGTGCCCTTCAGTGTTTGGGTCCCTTGCTGACTACATCACTGCATGCAGTGTTTGGTGAGAACTTTTCTTCCCTTGCCTGCCCTGCACCACATTCTCTTAACAAGCAGCTGCTCATTTGGTTTCCAAGTACACCTGCATACTCAGAACTCAAACCCTTCTGCAGTTTGATATTTCTTCTGAGTGTTAGCCTGTGTTTAGCTACCCATATTGGCGTCACAAAACCTGTTAGCCATATCTCCTTCAGTCAGTAAGCCACCTTGTTTTTGGCATTTGTTACAACAGCACTAGCAAATTAGTATCTGCCTCAGAGCAGTTAGTATCCAATTCTGCCTAGGAGTATCAGAGGTTCTGTGGGTCAGTCACAGTAGGAAGGAAGAAGGTGGGGAAGGACAGATGATTATAACTGTAAAATATTGATAGATGTTGTGTACATGTTTTTAAATTTAAAGTGTGTATTAATCCTGTCAGTGGGATGCTAGATGATGTCAGCATTTTCTGATAAAGAACAGAGTGCAGATGGAGGAAATGATGTACCCAATTTTGAACAGCTAGGAAGTGTCAGAATGCCTCCTCAAAACCAGGCCTTACTGTACTCTACACTTTGTCTAGAGTGACTCATTGCCTCTTTTGACCTCTTTCTAAAAACTTGGTGTGTATTATTGAACCTCATGGTGGTTCTCCTGAAAGTCACCATAAATTCATTTTCTTAATTTTTGATCCTATAAAGTCTGTTGTATTATTTTACCCTCCATGTTTATTATAAATATTAGTCGCTTTTAAAAATAAAAGCATATATTTATTTATTTATTTTATCTCCAATGGTTTTGCTGTTTGACTTATTATAGCAACATTCCCAGTTATGTTCTTAGACTGTTTTATTAGAGTTGATTTACACCATGCTTATTGTGCTGGCTAGTTTATATCAGCTTGACACAACTTAGAATCATTTGGGAAGAGGGAGCCTTGGTTGAGAAAATGCTCCCACCAGATTGACCGGTGAGCAAGCCTGTGGTGCATTTTCTTGATTGATGACTGATATGGGAGAGCCCAACAGACTATGGGCAGTGCCACCCCTGAGCAGGTAGTCCTTGGTGATATAAGAGAATAGCTAAGCAAGCTATAGAGAGCAAGCCAACAAGCAGCATCCCTCCACAGCCTCTCCATCAGTTCCTGCCTCCAAGTTCCTTCCCTGACTTTCTTTGATAATGGCCAGTGATAAGAAGGTGTAGGATGAATTAAACTCTGACCTCCCCAAGTTGCTTTTGGGCAGTGTTTTAGCACAGCAGTAGAAATCCTAACTATGACACCTACATAAACATTTCCTCTGGAGCATTCTAACACAGTAGAAATAGACTATTTTAACCATGATGTTCTGTTAAGTGTAATAGAAAATAGAAGAGCCAATACATTAATTCTTGAACAGATAATTGGAAGTTTAGACTTCCAATTCTTAGTAAAATACTGTCCCACCAAAAAATTAGGAGAATTCTTGAACAGATAATTGGAAGTTTAGACTTCCAATTCTTAGTAAAATACTGTCCCACCAAAAAATTAGGAGTATAAAAACTTACATAGGGCCGGAGATGGCTCAGAGGTTAAGAGCACTGGCTGCTCTTCCAGAGGTCCTGAGTTCAATTCCCAGCAACCAAATGGTGTTCACAAGCATCTGTGATGAGATCTGATGCCCTTTTCTGTCCTGCAGGTGTGCATGTAGGCAGATCACTGTGCACATCATAAACAAATAAATCTTTAAAATACTTATAAGGAATTAAAGGTTAATAATCCCAAAGTAAGAGAATATTTTAATTTAGACACATAATTTTATTGTCCAGGTTACATTTGTTCATTAATCCAACAAATATTTGTGTCTAAAATTTGTCTTAGGTAGGGCTACTCTTGCTGTGATGAAACACCATGACCAAAAGCAGCTTGGGAGAAAAGAGTTTATTTTGCTCACAGTTCCCTATCATCATCAAAAGCAGTGAGGGCAGGACAAGAACCTGGAGGCAGGAGTTGATGCAGAGGCCATAGAGTAATGCTGCTTATTGGCTTGCTCCTAATGGTTTGCTCAACCTGATTTCTTATAGAACCCAGGACCACCAGCCCAGGGTTAGCACCACCTACAAAATGGACTGGGCCTTCTTCCTTGATCACTAATTAAGAAAATGCCTTATAATAGGATTGTATGGGGGCTTTTCTCAATTGAGGCTTCCTCTTCTCTGGTGACT
>NC_022016.1:62588113-62591002 GCF_000317375.1 Microtus ochrogaster | reverse complement strand
TGAGACTAGTAATTTCACAACCACAGCAGAAAACAGTTTGCCAATCCCTGTTAAAAGTAAATAAGCCTCGGAGCCTCATTATGAAGTCTCACCAGCATGGCAGGCTAATATGAGTTGAACAAGGATAGCAAGAAACATGCTAACGTGACCCGAGGGGTGGAATGGTGGGTGAAGGAGTAGGGAAGTTCAAAAGGCCTCCACACTACTCAAAGAACTACAGACAACTAAGGGATGCTGAGAGTGGGGGAAATAGTCTTCCCCAGGGAAGAGGACACCAATTAGTTACTCAATATCAAATGATCAGTTCTGAAAACATATATATGAATAACATTATATAGACTAAGCAGGTTGTATTTATGTATTTAGGAATATACATGTGTGCGCGCGTGCGTGTTTGTAACAACAATTAATGAAGAAAGAGCATGACTTTGAAAGGAGTAAGGAGGTGTATATGGGCGGGAGGAAAGGGAAGGGAGAAATAATGTAATTATATCATGTTTTTAAAAATTCTTCTCTCATATATTACATCCTAATTACAGTTTCCAGCCCCTCGTCCCCTTTCCCCCAGAACCACTTCTCCTTTGTTTCCTTTCAGAGAAGAGCAGGCTTCCTAGGGATCTCAACCAAACATGGCATGTTTTAATGGGAGCAGCGGGCTTGCTTCCCACCACCAGGCTAGCTTTACCTGAAATAATTACATGGAAACTGTATTCATTCAAATACTGCTTGGCCCATTAGCTCTAGCCCTTACTGGCTAATTCTGATATCCTGATCAACCCATCTCTAATAAACTGTGTAGCACCAGTCTTACCGGGAAAGATTCAGCATGTCTGACTTGGCAGCTTGCTTCATCGCTTGCGTTTGCCCGGGAGAGGGGAGTATGGCGTCTGAGCTCACTTCCTCTTCCTCCCAGCATTCTGTTCTGTTTACTCCACCCACCTATGTTCTAACCTATGAGGGCCAGCCAGACAGTTTCTTTATTTTTTAACCAATGACCTTCCTCCATCAATGGCATATCAGATCACAATAAGACTAGGCACTTCCCTTATAAATTAGGCTGGGTAAAGCAACCCAGTAGGAGGAAAGGGGTCCTAAAGGCAGGCAAAAGAGTCAGAGACAGCCACTGCTCCCACTGTTAGGAGTCACCACAAGAAGGCCAATCTATATAGCCATAATATATATGCAGAAGACCCATACAGGCTCCCTGATTGTTGATTCAGTCTCTGTGAGCCTGGTTAGTTGATTCTTTGTTTGTTTTTTTGTTTCGTTTTGTTTTGTTTCTTGATCCCTCTGGTTCCTACAATCCTTCCTCCCCCTTTTCCACAGCATTCCTCAAGCTCCATCTAATGTGGGTCCCTCTCCCATCAGTTGCTGGATGAAGCCTCTCTGATGACGATTATGCTAGGTTCTTGTCTACAAGTATAGCAGAGTGTTCTTAGGAATCATCTCATTGACTTTCTCCCCACCAGTGTGTTTGGTTCTATCCTACATCTCTGAACTGTCTAGCCTTTGGTTCCTGGCTCCTCTTGTGGCGTGGGTCTCAATCTGGAGTAGTCATTGGTTGGCCTCTCCCACAATTTCTGCTTCACCTTTACCTCAGCACATATTGCAGGCAGGACAAATTGGAGGTCAAAAGTTTTGTGGCTGGGAAGGTAATTATAGTATAACCTCAAAAAATAAAATAATTAAAAAAGCAGAAAAAGAAAATATACAAAAAATTCACACATGATTATAGCAAAAATAAAACTAAGGTCAGGCATAGTGGCACGTGCCTTTAATTCTAGCACTTGGGAGTTTGAGGTAGGTGGATCTCTGTGAGTTCAAGACCAGCCTGGTCTATATAGAAAGCTCCAGGACAGCCAGGGTTATGTAGAGAGATCTTGTCTCAAAAGCACACAAACAAAAACCTAGTTCAAATATCTTTCAATAAAAAATAAAATATTGAAACTTTACCTAATATAATTACATATGATAATTAAAATGAGTGAACTCAAGTAAACCTCATAAGAGTTTGAGTATAGAGTAAATTTCAGAAAATAAGCATATAAAGCTTAAAGTTGTATTTCAACTGTGTAGTGAATATATGTATCTATTCATTACACTTTAAAAATCTGATCTTACCATTTGTGTTTTAAATAACAGTATTCAACCCTTTTTATGAGGAAGAAGATAGCAGGAGTATAAAAAGATATAATTAAGCTGAATTATAGATAATTTTGTGGGTTTGAAATAGCCCAATACAGGCTGTTTTAAATTACCTAAACTATTTGAATCTAACATAACAAATGTTTTGGTTGAAATACATTCAAATTACAAAGGTGAGAACAGCAATCTGCCAAGGCAGAAGAGCAAGAGGACTTTGGAGCCTTTATAGTGAGAATAGCAATATGGACTCTGAGAAAGAGATAATGAAAAGACAGCTTTTCTGATAGGAAGAGGTAAGGACCCCTTTTAATGGAATAATGGAGGCCAAAGAAATGCCATGGAGGAAGGATTAAGAGGAAGAACAGGTATAACAGCACTTATTTGTAGCACTGAACAGCTGTAGAACTTAAAACAATCTGCCCAAGGTCACAAGGTTGGCTAATGGTAAAACTGAGATTTGAACTTTGGCAACTTGGGACCAGAGTCTGTGCATATGTTCAATAAGCTTATAAGCAAAATTGGTAGGAAATGGTGTTTCGAATGTCAAAGGAACAACAGTAACTTAAAAGAGAATAGTCATTGGTGTGAAAAACCCAAGGTGGTCAAAACAGAAATATTAAAAAGACAGCATTGACTTAAAAAAAACTCATATGCTTTAAATATAGGATACCAAGATAATAGAGTTAATATCTTTTAGAATACTAATTATTCAACCTACCAGTTCACTTGATTGGTGACTATAAT
>NC_022016.1:62581194-62587934 GCF_000317375.1 Microtus ochrogaster | reverse complement strand
AGAAAGCAACCACTGGTTATTAATATCCCTTAATAAAAAAAAAAAAAAAAAAAAAAAAAAAAAGACATCTCTATATTTAAGTGCCTGGTGTGTCAACATGAAGAAAGTACTTTTTATCCTTTGTAGTCTGTAATTTTAGTTTCTCAATCAACCAGGATTGATATTGACAATTTTGTTTTCTCGGTACCTTCTGATTTTTAGCAAAAATAGGACTTATCCTGTTGTTGTTTTTAGTGTATTTCAAGACAAAGTACAGGGTTTCCAGATACTCTCAAGAACTTTTCAGCCTTAAATACTTCACAGATGAGAATATGGAAGAGAGCTTAGAAGCAGAGTTTAACAATCTGGAAATTGGGGTCTGGAGAGATGATTGAGTGATTAAGAGTATGTATTGCTCTTACAAAGGACCTGAATTCAGTTTCCAGAACCTACTGGGTAGATTACAGCCTCCTATAACTCCAGCTCCAGGGGATCCAATGCCTCTGACTTCTGAGGACACCCATACTGGTGTGCACACCCCGTATACCTAATTAAAACAAAAAGAGTCTGGAAATTGTTGTGTGACCTGGTAGTTAGAAAGTCCTTCTTCAATCCTAGTTTTTTATTTGCTGGATCTGTGATTTAGGCAAGGACATTGCAATGGTGATATCTAAGATCTCTTCCAACTCAGGTTCTGGAACTGTTAAATCAGTTGTTCAATGGCAAAACTATTCCCAAAGAAAGGGATAAGCTTGGCAAGGGCATGAAAACTAGAATCTGGTTCTATTGACTCTTGACCCGAAATTTGACAAATGAATCATCAAGTTTTGATTTACTGCTAAATATCAGGCATGAGCTAGTTCTATGAAAAAAGGCATAGGAAATTGCTTTAAAATTTATGCAGTGTACCAAAGTGGCAACCAGATCTTCTCTGTGTGTGTTTGTCTATATACTTTGCCTTGTTCTAGAATGTAGTTATATGATACCTCTTCCGTATAAGGTGCTATACTGAGAAGAAGAACTTTTGAGTATCTTCCAGGTACATGAAAACATTTTCACTAACTGCATGTAAGTATTATTAGTTCTATTTTATAAGTAAAAACAACAACAAAAAGACCAAAGATCTAATTTAAAATGTATGGGTAGGACACAGTTTCAAACACAGGCCAGCCTAACTTAACCCCATTGCCTTTTCCATTTACCATGAACACTATCCCCAGCAGTGTTCTATAATTTTAAGGCTTTATCAGTCCATTTGTGAGTGTTATCATATGTATGTTTATTGAGTACATATTATTTCATCAATCAGTCTAGGCATACTAGAATCCTGATGATATAGTTTGGGTCTTAAATGTCCCCCCAAAAGGCCCCTTTGTTAAAGACTTGGTCCCTGGATTGATGCTTTTTGAAGCTACTGGAACCTTTAAGATATGGGCGACTGAGAGGGGTGTCCCTGGGCTATTGGGGACATGCCCTCAAAAACAGTATCTTCTTTCATTTTTTCCTGCTTCCTGCCACGAAGTGGACAGTTTTACGCTGACACTATGCTGACACACAGGCCCAGAATGACAGGGCCAATTGAATATGGGTTGAATTCTCTAAAATTGAGTCAAAATAAATATTTTTTCTTCATTAGTAGATTGCGTCAGGTATCTGTTAGAATGACAGAAAATTGATTAACATCTAAATAGAAGAATGAAATGCTTCAGTGAATCAATCAAGATTGTTTGTGTTTGTGTGGTGATGCCCGTGGAAGGCGGTCTGCATGCCTGTGGAGGCCAGAGGGAAAGCCTCAGGAATACTGTCCACTTTATTTCCAAAACAGGGGCTTTCAGTGGTCCAGAGCGCACCTATTAGGCTAGGCTGGGTGGCCAGCTGGCTGGCAAACCTAATGGATCCTCCTGTCTTTGCCTTCCAGTGTTATGATTATAAATTCACATTACTGCCCGGCGGTGGTGGCGCACGCCTTTAATCCCAGTACTCGGGAGGCAGAGGCAGGTGGATCTCTGTGAGTTCGAGACCAGCCTGGTCTACAGAGCTAGTTCCAGGACAGGCTCCAAAGCCACAGGGAAACCCTGTCTCGAAAAACAAACAAACAAAAAAAAAGTTCACATTACCATGTCTAACTTTTTAAAAAATGTGGGTTCTAGAGATTAGAACTTGCTTCATGGCAAGTACTATACCAATTGAGTTATTTCTTCAGCTTAAGGTTGATTTTGAATTTGAGAAAATGTATGATTTGTTTCTTTTTAAAAGAGTCAGTGCTCATGTTTTAATAAGTTCCAAAATGTCTGTACCCTTTCAGCCTTTGGTCTGCGTCCACTTCATCACCTCAAACTCATTTACAAACTGTTTCCTAATGAAAAAAGGAGGATTAGATGGTTTGTTCCCTTGGTGACTTTGCTACTGATTAACTGACTGGGGCCCTTATGCTCTACTAGGATAGAAATAGTGGTTAGGCAAAGCAAAGCACAAGTTCTAGTTTTTGGCAACTTTGGTATCCTTATAACCTTCTGTTCTTTGTCGGCCTCAAGACTGTCCTCTTTCTATCTCTGCCATTCTCCTTGTTTCTGTCCTAGATGGCCTCTTGAATTTTCAGATCCCTCTTGTTACTATGACCCCTTTCCCAGTTGCTACTGTTCAGGAGGTGACTCCCACTGCTTTTCCTCTGCTTTTGTTGCCATTGCTGCTTCTGCTGCACTTGGTCACCAGTCTTATGGTCCTATGTCTATACAGACAGCTGATCTCCTGCTTTTGTCTCAGAGTTCTGGCTGTGCCTCTGCTGCTGCCTTGCTGTTACTGCTGCTGTGCTTTCTCTGCTGCTTCTTTCTTTCTGTTACTAGCTCAGCTCCCATCACTAGTAGTAGACAAGGAAAGACCACACAAGAAGCTAATTTTTGCACTGGCAGAAGAGTTGTCTCCCAGCCAATTTACCAAGTAACCAAACTTTGCTCATATAACCAGAGAATGGGTATTTGCCTCAATCATAGCAAACCTGGCATTCAGATGAAGGTTTGTTTTATACCAATTGCAGCACTGTCTTTTCAGCACCTGTTACAGCAGTCCCACCAAGAAAAATGCTCCCTCTTCTGCCTTTGTTGGAAATGGTTACAGGGTCATCTGGAGTTCACTGAGGATTGTGAGGATAGCAAAAGGACAGATACAAACTGAAATAGTCCTGGCTAAGTCTGCACCTTCAGGAGCCAGAGCAATCAGCTGCATTCTTTATACAGGTTTTTTCTTCTTCTTCAAAGTGTCCATGGAGTGTTGGAAACAGCTAGTGTTCCTTTAAGAGTAGTCTGGTTCTTTGAGCCTTTTCCAGCAGCCAGGGAAACAAGGAGAGTTCAATTATAGGGTCACATTGCCCTATCCCTTAATATATTTGTTCATTTACAGCAAAGTGAGCATCAGGGATGCATACAATAAGATCTTTTAAAGAAATTAATTTTTATATGTGTAGGTGTTTGCCTACATGTGTTTTATATGTGTGTCTGATGCCTGTACATGCTGGAAGACAGTAGCCCAGACAATGATCTTCAGGTTTAGTGAGAGACCCTGTGTGAAAAAATGAAGTGGAGATCCGCAGAGTAAGGTTTTTGACATCTACCTTTCACCTGTGTACATACACACATCCTAGTTCACATGTGCACGCACATGCATGTACCACACACCCAAGCACATACAAACACATCAAAGAATTGTTATCTTTTGAGAAATCTCAAAAGAGTTTGTATTCTACTAAAAATTATTTTCATTTCTGATTATATAATGAAAACCATTTGTAGAACTCGATCTTACAGTGTATATTCTGTAAATATTATATAATGACCTCAGAAGACCTCTGAAAGACCCTACAGACCCCCTCCTCAAAACCCGCAGCTAGCATGCTCCTGGAGGAACGTCCTGTTTGCTTTAAAAAAATTCTCCAGATCAGCAGCCAGCCTGCTCTCATAAGAACATCCCATGTGCTTGAGAGAGCAGGATGTCTGTGAGATAGGAAGACTGCAAGGCAGGATGTCAATAAGATAGGTAAGATAGGACATCAACAAAGCAGGTTGACTGCAAAACAGGATATCTATAAGATAGGAACAGTCATGCCCCCCCCCGCCTCATTCCGATAACCACGCTTTTGCTTCTGTAAACTTGCTTTTTGCTCTTCCCTATAAAAAGCCCGCCCTCCAGTTGGCAGGTGCGCAAGTCCTCCGAAAGACTTTGCTGCCCTCAGGTACCTGTGTTTACTCAATAAACCTCTTGCTAATTGCATCCTGTGGTCTGGACTCGGAGTGTCCTGGTTCTGGGGACTTCATTGGAGGAAAAGGTCCTCTCTGAGGGTCTTTTACCTCTTGCTGTAGAAAACTATTGCTAAATAAATGTCTATAGAGCTAGAAATTTCCTTGTTTAAGAACTCATTCCCCAAATCCTTCAGCTCAACTCAGATTTTCATCACACTTGCAGCTGATTTAAAGCAGCTTCAATTAATGACCAAGCAAGGATTTACAGGGGCAAAGCCTACTGCTGAGCTAATGGGTAGGGTTGTTTTTATGTTGATCTTTATACTTAGTTGTTCCACTAACTTCTTGAGAGTTGTTAGTTGAATTTTTGAAATGTATCTTTATTTTTCCTACCTTTATTTTATTTTACTTGTTTAAAAACAAGGCAGGGATTGTATAGCCTAATAGTAGAATACTTGCTTAGTATATGTGAGGTTCTGAGTTTAATTTCTAGAATGAATGAATAAGTAAATAAGTGATTGAAATGAGAGATGAGGTAAGAGTTAAATCAATACAAGTTTCTTTTTAATTCAGTGAAAGTTTTGAATATTTTTATTTTGAAATGTAAATGTAAAATAATTGGCTTTATTTTATTCACTAGCATGCATTGATTTTACACATTTTTATGTTCAATATGATATTTCCAGCTCTTTTTATCTAGCTGATCCCCTTTCTCACCCTCTAGAAATCACTATTCTGTAGTCAAGACTGCCATGTTTCCCTTTTCTTTACTTTTTACCCTCCCACAGATGAGAGAGAACATGTGGTACTTGTTTCTCTGTGACTGCCTTACTTCACTAAATAAATATCTTCTAGTTTCATCTATTTTGCTACCGATGACAGGATTTCATTCTTTTTCATTGCTTGAAAGTATCTATCTTTACACACACACACACACACACACACACACGGGTTGATGGATAAATGAGATGCTTTCCTAGTTTGATTCTCTATTGCTGTGATAAAACACTAATCAAGAGCAACTTAGGGGAAGAGAGGATTATTTTAACTTACAGCTTATAGCGCCCCCCCACCCCAATCTTTGGAGGAAGCAAGGTCGTCAGGAGCTCAAGAGCAGAACTTGAAGATAAGAACTGAAACAGAGGGACCATGGAGGAATGCTGCTTACTGAGTAACTTGCCTTCTTACACAACTCAAGACCACCTGTCCAAGAGTAGCATCATCTGTAGTGGCTCTCCACATTAACCATTAATCAAGCAAATATCCTCCAGACTTAACCTGCAGATCAAATCTGATAGAGCTAATTCCTCAGTTGAGGTTCCCTTTTCTCAGGTGATTCTAGTTATGTAAAACTGACAAAAACTAGCCAGCACAGATACCATATTTTCTTTACTCATTCATGATGGGCACCTAGGTTGATTCTCGGTGTTTGCTATTTTGAATAGCACCTCAATGAACATAGACATGGAAGTATCCCCGTGTTTACTAATCACATTTCCTTCCAGTGTGTATCCAGAATTGGGACAGCTGTCTTGTATGCTAGATCTACTTTTCTTTGACAAGTATGCATTTATTGTAGGAAATAATGCATTGGTTATGCCATTTTCATATGTGTGTTACATACTTTGATCATTTCTTTCCCCATTATATCCTCCTCCTCCTTCTGCCCAAGCAGTCCTCCTACTTTCATGTCTTCTTAAAACTCTATGTTCTGTATATGGTAGCATATGATATGTGTCTTTCTGTATCTAGCTTACTTCACTTAGTGTGATGAGAATTTAGGTCAACCAGGGGGACATAGTGAGACTCTGTCTCAAAAAAAAAGCTAACCACACATAGATGAAGCTAGATCCCCATTTCTCAACTTCAAATGAATCAAAGACTTTAATGTAAACCTTAAAGCTTTGAAACTTTTAGAGGAAAAAGCACAGAAAACATTTTAAGATACTGGCAGTGATGTCTGTCAAGAGAGAAATGAATAAGGAAAATGTGGCATTTATACATAATGAAATTTTTCATTTGGGAAGATTAAGGAAGTTATGTCATTTGTCTTTACTTATGTACAGCCTATAATGGTTATGCTTATTTATGTGCCCCCCAACCATGTGTAGAGTTTCTTTTCTATACATTGTGTGTGTGCATGCACATGTACGCACAATCTGTATGTGTGTGTTTAGGTCAGACTATACCGTCAGGTGTTGTTTCTCAGGATTTTCAGGAACTGTCTGTCCGCCACCCTCCTCCATCTTTTTTGGTTTTGTTTTTGAGACAGGATCTTTTCTAAATAAAATTACAAATCTCGTCTAATTATCTGAATCAGGTATGAGGAAGCCCCTGGATATGGCCAATCCTGAGACAGAGCTGACATGTGTGTGAAGACTAGAAGGCAAGTTACCTGCTTCCAAGACAGTGACAGGGCAGTCACAGGAGAGAAAGAGTTCCATGAAAAGGGGAGAAAATTTTATAAGAACAAAAGAGCCACTGGTTTGGGGACTGGGATGTATTGTACAGTGATAGAACGCTTGCACA
>NC_022016.1:62574978-62580795 GCF_000317375.1 Microtus ochrogaster | reverse complement strand
GAGATAAAGGTATCAGTGGTCTAGAACAAGTTGCAGGAGACATTTTATTCAATTCCAAGATATGAAAATAGTCCTTTGTAGTCAAATTGTGTTTTCTGAGCTGCTATGATAGCCCTATCTTTCCATCCCAAGAGAATGTCATTACCCTATATCTCTGTATCTGTAACTGCCATATATATATATATATAAAATGTTCTATTTCTGTCCCTTTGTTCCAGTCTGGAGGCATTTCTACTGGTATGAAACTCCCAGCACCTTGTCAGTCTTTCCATGCCATGTACTAGTACCCAAGCCAGCTGATAAGAGATTGCTCCATGTATTTTTCCTGTGTAGTATATTCCTGTGTCTGGCTTTTGCTGAGATGCTTGAACGAATCACTCACAAATGATTATCCAGCCTTATTTTTTTTTTTACCTTGTTTTCAGAATACACTGCCTGAATTAGCAGAGAATTTTCCAAGTTTCTTTTTGCTTACTGTTTCCTCAGTTTTTTAAAATTTATTTATTCTTCGTGTCTTTCACATCATGCTTTCCAATCCCACCCATCTCCTGCCTCACCCCCAAATAAATCAAAATAACATCTAAGAGGAAAAAGGAGAAGTCTTGTCAGGGAAGCTGCATTGTGACACAGTGAGTCATGCAGTTAACCCCTTTTATCCATGTATTTTTACATGCAGGTATTATCGGAAAGAGTCATTGGTCTGGTTCTAGGCCCCCGGTCTCTGCTGTACCATCGATGCTGGATCTTCACTGGAACTCTTCCTGTACATCCTGTTGCTGCTTGTGTTGTGTGGAGATTATGCAGCCCTGGGTCCACAGGACTGACCTCCCTCACCCTGCCCCCACTCCCATGCTCCAACAGATCACAGATGGGGTGGATGTTGGGTTGGACCAAAACATACCTCTAGTTCTGGGGCTGGTCAGCCCACCAGCTCTCACCTGTCTTTGCCACCAGGGTGCGCTCTTCAGCATTGCCCTGACTAGTTCACCCCATGCAGCTGTGAGGAAGGGGTGGGGCCGGTTCTCCCACTTTCACATCCTCAGAGTCAGTTCTCCCACACCCACATCTTCATGACCAGCTCTCCTATGTTGTCCAGTGTATGGGTCACTCTCCCGAGTGCTGCAGCTGATGAGGGGCAGGGACAGCTGTTCTGCTCTTACGATCAGGCATTGATGGACCCAGGGGCTTGGGGGGGGGTGCATGTGGGGAATCTATTCCTGACTATGCTGTCATAGGCAGATGAGTAGTGGAGACAGTTCTCCCATGCTCACAACTTCAGGGCTGGCTCATCTATACTTCTGCTAACAGGGTTGGCTTTATTGTGCGGCCTGTGCAGGGCCTGCTCTTTCAAGTGCTGCAGCTGATGAGGGGTTGAGTCAGGTGCCTCACCTGTTGTAGTTGGCAAGGGGTGAGGGGAGGAGGGAATCTCTTCCTCTCACCCATGCCACCACATGGCATATGAGAGGGATGTGACCTGATCTGCCATTCTCAATGCCCAGGGCCAGTTTGCCTATGCCCCTGTGAACAGAGTCGGCTCTATTGTGCAGCCCAGGAGGGGTGTAGGATGCTCTCTTCTGAGTGTTTCAACTAGTGAGGAGCAGGACCAGTTCTCTCTAGTGTTGCAGTCAGTAGGGGTGGGGCCAACCTTTTTATAGCCCTATCCTCTCTGCCTTTGGTGGTATCAGGAGCCATAAACATCAACAGAGACTGCGACTGCATCAGAACCTGAACCCAGACAGAAGCCCACACTCAGATATCACCTGGACGGCAATGAAGCCACCCATTCAGCCCACTGCTCATCTCTTTTCCCTCTTTAGATATGCCTCTGTTCACAGGACATGAACCGTTTTGTTTCTCTCCTCCCACATATATTGTTCCATACAGTTGCTCACTATAGTAGTGCCCATATGCCTGGTGCTGCAAAGTACCAAGTGGGCCAGTGTTTTCTTCTCAGAACCTGGGACAGATGCCCCAGATTCACCTGTGGGTGTCCTTACCCCATGTAGAGAGTCATGGCCCTGGGCAAGACCATGCTTCCTCATAGCAAAGAGATCACAATAATGCCCAACTGCCTGAGCTGCCATCCATTGAGTTCTGCCGACCCCAGTCTCATGGCATGGGACCAGGATGTTGCTGGAGACCTCTTGGGAACATGGACTAGAAAGCCCAGGCTGCAATCCCTTGAGTTTCGCCAGTTCCAGCCCTCTCGCTTTGTCTTCTGCATTTTTCTTTAAGCATCAAGGAGACTCCAGGCCCTTTCACATTTTAATTCTAATATAAAATAGGCATCCCAGTTATTCATATTTACTTTCTAGAAAAATCCAGCTGCTGAACACAATTCAAAGTTTTCTGCCACTTGATTATAACAGATTTCTCAAAAGTGTTCAATAAACTTATACTTTATTTCCTTTTAAGATTCCACCAGAAATACTTTTAGTGCTCACATTTTTAACTGCCTCTTCCATTAAGTTATGGTGTTTTCTATTGAGGACTTTAAATTTCTTCCAGTTCTTTCTCGTAATTAGAGCAGCTTTCCATTTTAGGTATAAAGATCATTATTAGTTCCTAGGGCTGCTAGAGCTGAAAGGCAAAGAAGGCTCTTCACCTGCAAGGTTTTAAAGTATACAGGCCTTTCAACAGCTTGCCCTTAGACATCAGCCTCTCTGTAACATGATATACCATGTGACTGCTGTAGAGTGTAGCAGCTCTGGAAAAAGGAAATAGGATTGTTACCTGGGGTACTGTATTCTTCAGTGCAAGGCAGTGGGTACCAAGTAGCTGTTTGTTTAGAGGGCTTTCAACCTCTTGAGTCCTAGGATAACAGGCATGTGCTTCTATGCCTAGTTCCTTTGTCTGTTTTCATGAGGACCTATACTGTGTGTATGTCTGTTTTATTCTTTTTAGTACTAACATCAATGTTGAAAGTCTCTTAAACTATATAAAATTGTTTTGTATTAAAACTTATCCATGGCACTACTGGTGAGAAAAAGCTCTAGCAATAAGAAATGTTGGTTGCCAGGACTGTCATTTCAATTTATTTTATTTGCATTGAACACATTAATAAATTGCCACAGTGGTAATAGGAAAGTTAAAGAACCTTTAGAGGCCAGCTGGAGCACAGAGTGCTAACAGGAACCTTCATGGCAACTGCCGTTGTTGTGCACAACTTATTTTAAAGGTTTGAGCTTTCTGTTTTATTCCCTTTGGAACACATACTTTGCAAAATCCAAATGCTGTTTGAGTACTATGTGCTAGTAAGAGTGTATTTGAAATTTTATTTTAAAAATTTTACATTTGTTCTAAGTTTGAACCCACTATAATGTAGTATAGAAGAGGAATTGTTTACCAAGGGAAAAGAGTCAGGAAGGCTGAAAAAGAGGTTTCCGTGATTTTTCAGTGAAACTGTAAAGGATGAGTTGTAAGTTAGCAACTTAGAATTCATCTATAGCAGATGAGTCAAAGTGTTGTGAATCTTTTAGAACAACTTGGAGGAAGAAAAGAAAGGGGAGAAAATGATCTGGGAAAATATCTTGAAGCAAATCTTAAAACTTTAAGTTTGATGCATATAAATATACTGTAACATGTAGGTCCTGCTTGTTGGTGTTTCTGTCCTGCCTGGTACTCCACAGCCAGCAAGCCCCCCAAAAAAATCACACAGAGATCTCTATAAGTTATAAAGCTGATTGGCCCATTGACTCAGGCTACAAATTAGCTCTTGGAACTTATATTAACCCATTGTTCTTATCTATGCTAGCCACTTGGCTCGGTACCTTTCTCAGCAGGGCAGCTCACATCTTGCTTCTCCGGAGTCTGGGCAGGAGTGGGAGGAATCAATTTCCTCCTTCCCAGAATTCTCCTGTTCTCATTGCATCATTTTTACTTCCTGTCTGGTTTTTCCACCTATATTTCCTGCCTGGCCAATCAGCATTTATTTAAAACATGATTGACAGAATACAGACAATTTTCCTGTACCAATATACAAATAAATAATACAAATAGGTCAATATGTGAGTTAGATGACTGAAAATTATAAAGGATTTTGAAACTGCATTATTTAAATTTACATACCAACCACAGTTTCCCCTCCTTTCTATTTTCTTTTTTTCTTTTCCCCACCTCCTTCCTACCCCCTCTCATACACTTCTCAGAAAAGGTAAGGCCTCCCATGAGAGTCAACAAAGCATGGTCTATCAAGTTGAGGGAAATCCAGGCTCTTCCCGCCTACATCAAGTCTGAGTGAGGCATCCCAACATAGGGAATGAGGTGTCACAACATAGCCTGGTTATCATTTACTTTACATCTAGTATTCACTTATGAGTGAGTACATACCATGTGTGTCTTTCTGGATCTGGTTACCTCTCTCAGGATGATTTTTTTTCCTAGTTCTACTTATTTGCATGCAAATTTTATGATGCCATTATTGTTTTTTTACCACTGAGTAATACTCCATTGTGTAAATGTATCATACTTTCTTTATCCATTCTTCCATTGAGGGGCATCTAGGTTGCTTCCATGTTCTGGCTACTATGAATAATGCTGCTATGAACATGATTGAGCAAATGTCCTTGTGGTGTGATTGAGCATCCTTTGGGTGTATGCCAAAGTAGTATCACTGGGTCTTGAGGCAGATTGATTCTCAGTTTTCTGAGAAACCACCGAACTGATTCTCCAGAGCGGCTGTACAAATTTGCATTCCTATCAGTGATAGAGAAATGTTCCCATTACTCCACATCTTCTCCAGCATAAGCTATCATCAGTGGTTTTGATCTTAGCCATTCTGACAAGTATAAGATAATATCTCAGAGTCATTTTGATTAGTATTTTCCTGATGACTAAGGATGTTGAACATTTCCTTAAATGTCTTTCAGCCATTTTCTTCTGTTGAAAATTCTCTGCTTAGATCTGTACCTCATTTTTTATTTTTGTTTTTGTTTTTGTTTGTTTTTTTGTTTTTTTTGGTTTTTTCGAGACAGGGTTTCTCTGTGGTTTTGGAACTAGCTCTTGTAGACCAGGCTGGTCTCGAACTCACAGAGATGTACCCCATTTTTTAAAATTGAATTATGGTATTTTTGATGTCTAGTTTCTTGAGTTATTTATATATTTTGGAGATCAGTCCTCTGTCAGATGTGGGGTTGGTGAAGATCTTTTTCCTTTTTATAGGTTGCTGTTTTATCTTATTGACCATGTCCTTTGCCTTACAGAAGTTTCTCAGTTTCAGGAGGTTCCATTTATTAATTGTCAATCTCAGTGTCTGCTACTGGTATTATATTCAGGAAGTGGTCTCCTGTGCCAGTTTGTTCAAGGCTGCTTCCTCCCACTTTCTCTTCTATCAGTTTCAGCGTAGCTGAATTTATGTTGAGGCCTTTGATCCACTTGGACTTGAGTTTTGTGCACTGCTATGGATATGCATCAATATGAATCTAGAATCTTCATGTTGACATATAGTTATGCCAGCATCATTTGTTGAAAATTTTTTCCCTGTTGTATATTTTGGCTTCTTTGTCAAAGATCAGGTGTTTTTAGGTGTGTTGATTTATGTCAGAGTTTTTGATTCGATTCTATTGATCCATGTGTCTTGTTTGTATGCCAGTACCAACTTGTTTTTATTACTATAGCTCTATAGTAGAGCTTGAAGTTGGCAGTGGTGTTGCCTCCTAAGTTTCTTTATTGTACAGGATTGTTTTAGCTATCCTGTGTTGTTTTTTTTTCCCCATATGAAGTTAAGTATTGTTTTTTCAAGGTCTGTGAAGAATTGTGATGAGATTTTGATGGAGATTGTATTGAATCTGTAGATTGCTTCTGCAAATTGCCTTTTTT
>NC_022016.1:62572338-62573792 GCF_000317375.1 Microtus ochrogaster | reverse complement strand
AGCATCTTCAACAAATGGTGCTGGCACAACTGGACGTCAACTTGTAGAAGAATGAAAATAGACCCATATCTATCACCATGCACAAAACTCAAGTCCAAATGGATTAAAGACCTCAATATCAGTCCGAACGCAAATTGCCTTTCTTACTATGTTAATCCTACCTATCCAAGAGCATTGGGAGATCTTTCCATCTTCTGATATCTTCTTTAGTTTCTTTCTCCGAAGACTTTCTTGTCATACAGGTCTTTCACTTGTTTGGTTAGAGTTACCCAAGGGTGTTGTTTCTCTGATTTCTTTTTCAGCCTGATTCTCTTTTATATATAGGAGGACTACTGATATTTTCTTGCATTAATCTTGTATCCTGCCATGTCACACATTGCTGAAGCTGTTTATCAGCTGTAGGAGTTCCCTAGTAGAATTTTTTGGGTCACTTATGTATACAATTATAAGGATGATATATTTATATAGTTAGGTTTTATAAGTGTATTTAATTATGCTCATTATTTGAAGTGCCTCTCCATGTATGTCCGATTACTACTTTGTTGGATACCTTTCACATAAGTGACAAAAGGGTTGAAGAGAGAGCTCAGCCATTGAAGGCTAGACTCTCAACCAAAACATCAAAAGTAAATGATACAGATGATTTAAGTGTTCATGTGTTTAAGTCTCTGTGTGTATTTTGATCTCCAACTTAGGCTTAATATAGGTACCCAAATAAATTGGTTACTCTGAGCCTCTACAAAATGAAAGACAGGAGGCTGGAGAGATGGCTTAGTGGTTAAGAGTATTGCTTGACCTTCCAAAGGTTCTGAGTTCAGTTCCCAGCAACCACATGGTGGCTCACAACCATCTGTAATGAGGAGGTCTGGTGCCTTCTTCTGGCCTGCAGACATACACACAGACAGAATATTGTATACATAATAAATAAATAAGTATTTAAAAAATGAAAGACATTTTGACAAGATAAGATCATTTATTTAACTTAGCTAAGTTTTATGATGACAATACTTAGTGGTTTGTGTATTTTTATGCCACATTTAGTGATGTAGTCAGGGAGAAATAAAATTGAACAAAAAGGATGAGGTATAATAAATATAACCTAGAGGCTTCAGCAACTAGGCCCTGACGAGTGTTCGAACGTTTCCTGGCATTTCTGCCTTTGATAACTTAACCTCTGGTATAGGAGGCACCTTTTACTCTCATGGTCTTAGGACTTTGTGTTGAGGAAAGTAAGAAAACCTCAGGTTTTATCACCAGATATGAGGAGGGGAATGGGAAAGATGGGAGTGGCTTTTGCTGTGTTCTTTCATTGTTTCAGTTTAACATATATATATATATACATATATATATATATGTATATATATATATATATATATATTTTGGTTTTTCGAGACAGGGTTTCTCTGTGGCTTTGGAGCCTGTCCTGGAACTAGCTCTGTAGACCAGGCTGGTCT
>NC_022016.1:62569567-62572238 GCF_000317375.1 Microtus ochrogaster | reverse complement strand
GAACTAGCTCTGTAGACCAGGCTGGTCTCGAACTCACAGAGATCCGCCTGCCTCTGCCTCCCGAGTGCTGGGATTAAAGGCGTGCGCCACCATCATCGCCCGGCTTAGTTTAACATATTTTTGAAGCTTGATGGTGGTGGCGCTCACCTTTAATCCTAGGATTTGGGAGCCAGCCTGGTCTACAGAGTGAGTTCTAGGATGGCAAAGGTTTACACAGAGAAACCCTGTTTTGTTGTTGTTGTCATTGGTATTTTGTTTTGTTTTGTATTTTGTGGGGGGTTCTGTGTTCTGAAATTACTGCACTTTCTGTAGAACACCTTTAGCTGATCTTTTTAGTCCATCACATTTAGAATAGGTGTTTTAAAGTTTAGTTTTTGCCTTTTTCCTTCAAAGAACTTTTAAAATTAATAAAAACAATATTGCATGATTTGGACCTAGTAGCCCCATGACCAACTCTGCAGCTAGAGCTTGCGTGTAGAGTGGGGTGCTAGCATGGGGTTTGGAATCTTAGTTCTTCCCATCTCCACTCCTTAGGAAAATTAGACCTTCTAATGTATCCAAGTAATAAACAAGTTTTGTTTTGCTTTTCTGTGTTTGTTTAGAGACAATCAGCTTTGAATTATTTTCTCCAGAAATCTGTTTGTTTTTATATTATGAAAATTCTTCCAAGTTTACAGTTTTTTGGTGGCACTTCCCTATTTCCAGTGCTAAGCAGCCATGTAATATATTTTTAAAATCTTTCATCATTTCAATGCATGGCTTTTAAATGATTCTTAATCAGTTAGAATTTGTCTTGCGTCATGTAGATTTCCTTAATAAGTTCTTGTAAAGGTGAATTAAATTATGATTATATTACTCAATTCCTTCCATCATGAAGGTATCTTTAAATAATGATCCTATTAAATTTCAGTGATTTACAGATAGATACTAAAGTATTCAGCTCTTTTGTTTAATTTTAGGAGATTTTCATTAACTGTGATTCTCTTAGAAATTTACTCATGGGTTCTAATTACAATCCTTCCAAGTAAAATATTTTAAGATTTCAAGCATGATTACTTTCTTCTTTCTTATCCTATATTTTAAAAATTTATACTATTTTCTTGGTTATTGGCATACTTTCATTTAATTCATAAATACTGTCTCCTCCATGCTAATATATTCCAGGTGTTGAGCTCTAGGACTGAATAAATTACAAAGACAAAGGCCCTGTTGGGAGAGACAAATAACAGGTGTAGAAAATATTTGATAGTGCTAATTACTATGTAGATAACTAAAGAAAAATAGAAGGCTTGAGTGATAGGCCAAAGAAGGTTTCTCTGAGGGGCTTACATTTAAACTGAGATCTGGAAAATAAAAAGTTTGCCAAGTGTGAATAGAAGAATGAAACAGTCCAAGTAATGCAGATTCTTGGCCTCTCAAGTGAGGCCGAGAAGACTCCATGGCTGGAGCTTAGAGTGTGTGATGAGAGCTAGGAGCTGGGGCAGATCACATGGTACTCTGTAGGCCTTTGAAAGATTTTAAATGAGAATGACATGGTCAAATTTACATTGACATATAATCAAGACAAGACTATAGGATGGTCAATACTGAGAACTTCTAACTAGAGGATATATAAGAGATTGCATCTTCTGCTAAGTAAAATGAAGTGTTCTAGTTTTCTTTAAAAAAAAAAAAGCCATAAAACCATAGAGGTAAGAAATTTGGCCAGATTCTATTGCTTGTGACTAATTGTACCATTAACTAAATGTGTAAACTTGAACAAATTTTCAGACCGCTTTTTACAATGCTCTCTTCATTACTACTGTGAAAACAATAATACTTGACCTTATAGAATAGGGAGAATTGAACATCTTAATACATGTGAAATGTTTAGAGAAAATTTGGCACATGATAAACACTTAATAGAGGCCTATTATTAATATTTATTCTTTCAACCTTTTGTCCCATAAGATGTGCAGTTGGGTGTGACTTGAAATACTATTTTTTAAACTTACTATAACTTTAAATCAGAAACTAATCTTCATTTAAGTTCTTGGAAAAATTTAAGTATGATTTGAATAACTTGAGTGAGATGCTTTTCAACTATAAACTTTAAAATACTGAAATGCAGTTTGTGATTTTCTAATTAAAACTTCTCATTTAAATGGATATGAATTACAATCACATACCAGATTTTGAAGACTTAATATGAAAAGGTGCATTTTTGTTGATGATTTTTCCTTCAGGAACTAAATAGTGTCTCATTCCCTCTGCCTATTTTCTCTCTATATCTCTTCCAGCCTGGCTATATTCTGCCCTGCCATAGGCCAAAGTAGATTTATTCATTAGCCAATAAAAGCAACACCTATACAGAAAGACATCCCACATCATCTCCCCTTTCCTGCTTAAATAAAAAGGATGCTTTTAACTTAATATAGTAACATTACATATAATAAAATAGTTATCAAACAAGAATTACAGTTACAATATTTCTTTGTAAGTCTAAAGTGTTATATCTAATTTATATTTTATCATAACTAAGGAAAAGTATAACTATTCTTCAACCCCACCAAAGATTCAGAAGGATATTATATTACCTAAGTAAACAGGAAGTATATTGTAAGCAACTTCCAGAACTCTGGAGTTGACAGAGGCATCTCGCTGCCTGACAGATTTTTACATGAAGCAGGAA
>NC_022016.1:62566452-62569330 GCF_000317375.1 Microtus ochrogaster | reverse complement strand
TTCTTCTGTGAAGCAGGAACCCTGAAGGACCATTCCATCTTTTGTAAAGTTCAGCAGTCACTTTTCTGTGGTCCTACATGTTCAGTTCATACAGCATATCATCAAGCAGTCTAGGCAAGAGCAGTTTCTTGCCCAAATGGCTAACTTATCACAATGAAGGAAAATTCCTTAACAAGTTTTTTCAATGCCTATCAACCTCTCTGAAGTAATTGGTACTGCCAGAAGCAGACATGTCTCACTGTTGAGAAAAGTTTAAGTTCTTAAAACCTTTTAAATGCCATATTCTGGAGGTCTTTGAAGTGTTGAAGATTAATCTGTCTAACTGAAATATATCTCTGTATATCTCGAAAAACCTAATGAACACATGACTACAGGTTTGACTTTTATAAATGGCTATGTATTAATTCATTAAATTTAATTATACATTACATTTTTAAATGAACTGCATAAACATAACACAACATATAAACAAGAGCAGAAATACATAGATACAGTGTAACAGCATTGACCTTAAATCTGTTTCAATAGACCAAGAGCCATATCAATGCAAAGTATTTATCTCTATATCATATCCCCTTTTAAATAAAAACAAACATTTATAAACAATCACTTTGGGAATTTGGGCATAGTTTTCTCCAAACTGCTTCCTACTATTTGTTGGGCAAAGTATTTTTAGGGTTCATAGAGACCTTTCAGGGGCTCTTGTTCTATCAAACCACATTAATCTGGAAGGAATTCACAGGTTCTCGTCTTCTGTGGAACAAAAACAGAACCTCTTTTCCAAAATAACATATCCTTAGACTCAAATTTTGAAGCTAAGATACCTTGTGGTATGATTGAGCATCTTTGGGTGTATGTCCAAGAGTGGTATTGCTGGGTCTTGAGGTAGATTGATTTCCAATTTTTTGAGAAACCACCATACTGATTTCCAGAGTGGCCATACAAGTTTGCACTCCACCAGCAATGGGGAAGTGTTCCCTTTATATTCTGTATATCTGCACTATCCAATACAGTGGACACTAACCCCTATTATTATTGTGATTTTACTTTACAGTAATTACCCACTTACAAAATGTGTCTATAAATACATTCAAATTATAGGGCTAAGATTTCAAAATATGTATGGTAGAATTTAGTTTATAATCCTTATTAATGGTTTTTGTGACTTTTGAATTTTCAGTTTGTTTAGTTGGAAACTGTTTATATTCAATATTTGCATATGAACAAATATAGAAAATATTTATATTTATTTCTATGCATATAAAGGCTTCCGTTGTACTTGTGGTACTTGTTATAAGTTACCTTCCCACTCTGAGATACTCTAATAGTAAAACTATGCATTGAATATTTTTTCTTAATAGTGCAGCCTAATATTAGTACTTAAAGGTCTCACCATAGAATTTTAACTGTCTTCTCTCCACACCCTTTCTTTACAGATGGAGAAATTAATATACAGAGAAACTGACTTGTCAGCGGTCAGAGCAAGATATAGGTGAATCCAGGAATAAGTTTGAAGCCTCTTCTCTGCTTGCTTAGTTTTTAGTCCATTGACTATGCAGCCTAGTGGTAAGTGTTCATTATGCATTCTAACAGTAAGTAGAATTAAGGAGGCCAACAAAGAGTGAATTTAAGAAATTCCTTGTTACTAACCAAAGTCATTATCCTTTTCCATTTAGTTTATTTTTAAATTTGGTGTATATATCTATCTGCATGTGGTTTTGTGAAAATGAGTACAGGTGCCTGTGGAGTTCAGAAGAGGGCATTGGATGTCCTGGAACTGGAGAGACAGGAGGTATAGCCACCTGACATGGGTGTTGGGAACCAAAGTCTAGTCTCCTACAAGAGCAGTATGTGTTTTTAATGGCTGACTCATCTCTCTAGGCTCTCTTTCCTTCTCTTTATACCTATAATGCCATTTTTTTTGTTATTATTATGAATTTTCCAAGTTGGGAGAGGAGATTGGAAGTTTAATTTTTAAATAGCTGAAACTATTTGTCTTTTGACCAGACTGAAGATTATTAAGAATGGAAAAAAGATCTAAACTCTAATGATTTTTATTTTTTGAGACAAGGTTTCACTTTGTAGCCCTGGCTGGCCTGGTACTTGCCTTAACGACCAGGCTGGCCTTAAACTCACAGAGATTCATCTGCTGCTGCCTCCCAATTACTAGGATTAAAGGGATGCTCCTCCACTCCCAGCCTTTCATGCTGGTCATTTTGCTTCAACTTATTTAAGTATCATTAAAATGTGTAGCCATGCTTTTACACATAGGTCTTATTCCCTGGCCAAACTGAACCATAACTGTCCAAAATGGCATTCGCCAGTAAAGACCAGTGCAATCATGTATATAATTTCAAATTTTCCAGCAGTCACATTAAAAAAGACATGAAACAAGAAAAACTAATTTAATAATGCACTTAATTTTTTATATCTAAAACATTTTTTTACACAATCAACATAAACGTCTAATGAAAAGGTGTTTACAATCTATTTAGCACATTGTAATTCAGGTCCTAAGTTTTATCAGAAATACTTAACTTGTATTTATATTTTAAAAATAATTATAGGCTGGAGAGATATCTCACCAGTTGGGAACACTTGATCTTCTAGGACATAGCCTTGGTTCCTGGTACTCACATAGTGGCTTACAATCATCTATAGGCACACACATTGTAAAAACGTTCAAGCAAACACTCGTGCATATAAACTAAATCTAAAAGAGGCGGAGGGGGGAGATCACAATTGGAAAAGTAAGTTCACATACTGATTTGTTCTAAATATCTTTTTTTTTTCTTTTTTTTTGGTTTTTTGAGACAGGGTTTCTCTGTGGCTTTGGAGCCTGTCCTGGAACTAGCTCTGTAGACCAGGCTGGTCTCGA
>NC_022016.1:62557253-62566352 GCF_000317375.1 Microtus ochrogaster | reverse complement strand
AAAGGCGTGCGCCACCATCGCCCGGCTGTTCTAAATATCTTTAAAATTTTTTTCAAATATACGTAAAGCTTTCTCGGGAGTCACGGTTTTTTAAATTTAAATGAATAAAAATACACAAAAGTGTATATTCCCTTCTTCAGCTGTCATAGCCACATTGTAAGTACTCAGCTTGCTCATTTTAGGGTATGAGTAACCACAGGGCACATGCCATTATCTAAAAGTTTTTGACATGTACCTCTTTGCAATGAATATTCTTTAAGATGTCTCAGATCACTTGACCTGGCTTTTAGGAACCTATGCCCCATATTGGATTGCCTTGTCCAACATTAATACAAAACGAGAAGCTTAGTCCTACCTCAACTTGATATGCCATGGTTTATTGATACCCATGCTAGGCCTTTCCCTTTCTGAACAGAAACAGAGGAGATGGGGGGGGGGGTAAGAGAAGGAAGGGGAAACTGCAGTCAGTATATAAAATAAATGAAAAATTAATTAATTAAAGAAATGCCTCAGATAAGAATCTGGGGAGATGATTCAACAGTTAAGAAAACTTGCTACTCTTCAAAGGACTCCAGTTTGAATTTCAAACCCATGTCATATGTAACTCCAGATCCAAGGGATCTGATGCCCCCTTTTGACCTCCATAGGAAGCCCCCACACACATATTCATGCATGCACATGTACACACACATACATATAAGTAAATGGTAAAATCTTCAAGAAAAGATGCCTCTTAATTTTTTTTTTTAAAAAAAGATTTTTTTGAAATCCCTGATGACCACACCATAGAATATAATCTGGAGTCTCTGTCTGCTTTATTCAGTGATAAATCTCAATATTTAGAGTAGTGACTGATAAATAGTAAATGATAAATATTTGTTGAATGAATAAGCCTACATAAGCAGGGTTACAAGTGTTTCTATTTTTCTTTGACAATTTCATATATGTATATAATTAATTTTAATTATTTTCACCCCTTTTACCTTGCTTATTCCCCCTTCATCTTCTGCTGAATCCTTTTTTCTACCCAAGAAGTTCCCCTCCTCCTTTCATGTCTTTTCTGCTTGCTTGCATGAGCATAAGCAGGGTGTTATTTACTGTAATGTGGGCAACTTTCCACTGAAGAAAATGACACTTCCTTCACAGCAGCCACTAACTGCCAGTAGTCCCTTAGATGACAGGTGAGGCCGTATGAACCCCCCCTCCATCCATGATGAAATGCTGGCTGGCCCAGTCTTGGCTGGTCTTGTGCATGTAACCACAGCTGCTGTGGGCCCCATATTGTATTCTTAAGACCCTTTTCACAGCACACTTCCTCGTTATCTGGCTCTTATATTCTTTCTGCCCCCCTCTCCGAAAATGTTCCCTGAGTCTTGGAAGGAGTTATGTAGATGTTCTATTTAGGGTAGAGCTCTGTCACTTATTCTTGGCGTGTTGACTTGTTTTGAATCTCTTCATTAACTGCTTCCAGCACCAGTGAGAAGCTTCTCTGACAAAATTTGAGAACAGCACCAATCTGTGGGTATAAACTCTGGCAGTTAGAAGGCAGTATGACAACTTGTCCATTTAGCAAAACAATACTAAGGCCTATGACCCTCCCCAGTCATGGGTTCTTTAGTAGGTTTACAGTACCAGAATGGGTTCCCTTCTGTGGATTGGGCCTCAAATAAGAAAGCCACTGCATGACTCTTGGCAGGTCACTACTGTAGCTTGCAGGGTTCACAGCTGAGTAAGACTTGTTGAATATTTTCCCCCCAGTAGCCTGCATGGCACCTTCTGATAGCATGAGAGGTAGCCAGCAAAAAGGAAGCTTCTAGCTCAGGTCCAGCTTGATTTCTCTGTGTTCTGTAAATGTGTGGTTACACTTACATGGTCTTCCCATCAAGTTCTGATGAGCATTGTAGAACAGTGGCAAAATATCTGTATTGTTCTAGGGGCCTTAGGGGTCTTTTGACCAACAGCTAGTAAGGAGGTTCCCCCAGATATTATTTCAATTTATTTGTGCATTAACTTTTTTGTAGAATGTTATTGTATATTTATCTTTTCTTGCTCTGGTCCAACCAACAAATCTTTCTCCTCTCTGGCATGATTAACCTTACTACATCCTAATTTCTCACCTTTAAAAAGATACTGATAATACCTGATATAATGTATATGAGACAATTATACTGGCCTAATACTTGTGTATAGTAGGTATTAGTTGAATCTGAAATGAAATTAATATAAAAACCTTAAAGCTTTCCTTCATCCAGCTATGCTCCCTGTGATTTATCAGGTTGTGATTAATCAACTTTGCTTTAAATATTTGTTTGAATGAAAGGTGTGTATTTCATTTCCAACAGAAATGTATTTCCATGCAATTTCCCTTGGCTCCAAAGCTTTAGGCCATGGGAAGATGACCAAGAAAAAAAGAATGCCTGCTATTCTCTCTTTTCTTTTTTTGTGTAAAGGACAGTGACTAGAATAGGGTAGTTACAAAGCCAGGAAGAAGTCAATTGCACATCTCTAGTCCATAAATGCCATGGTTACATCTAGTCTTTACCCAACACTGCCTATCTGGGAAATCCTATCTTGAAGGCGCAGTGCATACTGGTCCCCAAACGTTTCCTCTCCTAATCTTGTCAGTTACTGTGGATAGCCTGTGACCACAAATTCTAAGAGTTGGTCCTTTTGTCACTGAAGTCTTGGCCTTTGCATTATGTCATGTGGATGCTATGTCTTAGTGCTCAAGGAGAGTCCAGTCTCCTAAGTCATGCCTCACCGACCCTCAGGTTACCAAAGTGCCCAAAAATGAACCAAACAGAGCCAGTGTTTTCACCAAACACCTCCACAAAGGTGCCGGGGACTCTGCCTACATGATCCCATTGATCTTAGTCCACTCGTAGATGTCCTGTTCACACACGATGTCAGAATTGATGAGGAGGTATCTGTCGCCGACACAGAAATGCTTCTGGCAGGCAGCACACTTGAAGCACTTCACGTGATATACTTTGTCTTTCACACGTATTGTTATCTCATAGACATGGATCTGCTTGTCACAGGAAGCGCAGAGACCATCTTTACCAAAAAGCCTGATAGTCTCTGCTGCTCAACTTCTGTCCCAGCTTGTAGTAGAGGTGCCGCCCCACCTCTCCCAGTCAGCACCCACAGAGGTCACAGCTGAGGCAATCCTCATGCCGGTATTGGTCGATGGCTTTCAGGAAGTAGTGGTCTCCTATGTTCTGCTGGCAGCCACCACATGTCAGCAGGGATGGGAGTATCTGCAGCACTTCATCCATCTTATTGTATTCAATACTTTTAAAAAGAATATATTGCTTTACAGCTACTTTCATATGTCATAAAATAATTTGATTATAAAAAATTTACATTGAAGAAAACCACCATACTGATTTCCAAAGTGGTTGTACAAGTTTGCATTCCCACCAGCAATGGAGGAGTGTTCCCCTTACTCCACATCCTTTCCAGCATAAGCCATCATTGGTGTTTTTGATCTTAGCCATTCTGACAGGTGTTAGATGACGGTATCTCAGAGTTGTTTTGATTTGCATTTCCTTGATGGCTAAGGATGTTGAACATTTCCTCAAATGTCTTTCAGCCATTTGAGATAATTCTGTTGAGAAGTCTCTGTTTAGTCCTGTACCCCATTTTAAAAACTGGGTTATTTGGAATTTTGATGTCTAATAACTTGAGTTCTTGGTTTGTTTGTTTTTTTTTTTTTCGAGACAGGGTTTCTCTGTGGCTTTGGAGCCTGTCCTGGAACTAGCTCTGTAGACCAGGCTGGTCTCGAACTCACAGAGATCCGCCTGCCTCTGCCTCCCGAGTGCTGGGATTAAAGGCGTGCGCCACCATCGCCCGGCAACTTGAGTTCTTTATATATTTTGTAGCTCAGTCCTTTGTCTGATGTGGGGTTGGTAAAGATCTTTTCCCATTCAGTAGGCTGCCTTTTTAGTCTTATTGACCGTGTCCTTTGCTTTACACAAGCTTCTCAGTTTCATGAAGTCCCATTTATTAAGTGTTCTTGATGTCTGTGTTGCCAGGATTATATTTAGGAAGTGGTCTCCTATGCCCATGTATTGAAGGCTATTTCCTACTTTCTCTTCTATCAGGTTCCATGTGGTCAGATTTATATTGAGATCTTTAATCCATTTGGACTTGAGTTTTGTGCATGGGATAGATATAGATCTATTTTCATTCTTCTCCATGCTGACATGCCAGCACCATTTGTTGAAGATGCTTTCTTTCTTCCATTGTATAACTTTAGCTTCTTTGTCAAAAAATCAGGTGTTCATAGGTATGTGGATTAATATCCAGGTCTTCTATTCAGTTCCATTGGTTCTCCTGTCTGTTCTTCTGCCAATACCAGGCTGTTTTCAGTACTGTAGCTCTTTAGTAGAGTTTGAAGTCAGGGATTGTGATGCCTCCAGAAATTCTTTTATTGTACAGGATTGTTTTGGCTATCCTGGGTCGTTTTTCCATATGAAGTTGATTATTGTTATTTCAAGATCTGTGAAGAATTGTATTGGGATTTTGATGGGGATTGCATTGAATCTATAGATTGCTTTTGATAAGATTGCCATTTTTATTATGTTGATCCTACCTGTCCAAGAACACAGAAGATCTTTCTATTTTCTGGTATCTTCTTCACTTTCTTTCTTCAAAGACTTAAAGTTCTTGTTGAATAGGTCTTTCACTTCTTCAGTTAGTGTTACCTCAAGATATTTCATGCTGTTTGTGGCTATTGTCAAAAGTAATGTTTCTCTGATTTCTTTCTCAGCTTCTTTATCATTTGTATATAGGAGGGCTACTGTTTTTTTTAATTGATATTATATTCTGCTACATCACTGAAGGTATTTATCAATTGTAGGAGTTCCTTGGTAGAATTTTTGGGGTCACTTATGTATACTATCATGTCATCTGCAAATAATGAAAGTTTGACTTCTTCTTTTCCAATTTGGATCCCCTTGATCTCCTTTTGTTTTCTTATTGTGATAGAATAAGAAAATTTGGTTGGGAGGGTTTTGTTAACAGCTTCTATTTCCTTGCCATTTGTTAGGTCTATTTAAATTGTTCACCTAATCTTGATTTAATTTTGGTATATGGTATCTATCCAGAAAATTGTCCATTTCTTTTACGTTTTCCAATTTTGTGGAGTACAGGTTTTTGTAGTATGACTTAATATTCTCTGAATTCCCTCAGTGTCTGTTGTTATGTCCTCTTTTCATTTCTGATTTTGTTAATTTGGATGTTCTCTCTCTTTGTATTGTTTTCTTTGTTTCTATTTTTTTATTTCAGTACTTAATTTGATTATTTCCTGTCTTCTACTCCTCCTGGATGACTCTGCTTCTTTTTGTTCTAGACTTTCAGGTATACTGTTAAGTCACTAGTGTGAGCTTTCTCCACTTTCTTTATGTAGGCACTTAGTGCTATGAACTTTTCTGTCAGCACTGCTTTCATTGTGTCTCATAGGTTTGGGTACATTGTGCATTCATTTTCATTGATTTCTAAGAAGTCTTTAATTTCTTTATTTCTTCCTTGACCCAGAGGTGTTTCAGTAGCTCACTGTTCAATTTCCATAAGCTGGTGGGCTTTCTGAGAGTGGTGTTGTTGTTAAATTCTAACTTTAAACTATGATGATCTAATAAGATACAGGGGGTTACTTCAAATTTTTTGTATTTGTGGAGGTTTGCTTTGTTTCCTAGTATGTGGTCAATTTTAGAGACGTTTCCATGAGGTGCTGAGAAGAAAGTATATTCTTTTGTGTTTGGGTGAAATGTTCTATAGATGTTTAAGTCCATTTGATTCATGGCATCTGTTAGTTCTCTTATTTCTTTCTCTGTTAAGTTTCTGTCTGATTGACCTGTCCATTGGCAAGAGTGGAGTGTTGAAGTCTCCTACTATTAGTGTGTGGGGTTTAATGTACAGTTTAAGTTTTAGTAATGTTCCTTTTACATATGTTGGTGTTCTTGTATTAGGGGCATAGATGTTGAGGATTGAGACTTCATCTTGATGGGTTGTTCCTGTTATGAGTATAAAGTGTCTTTCTTCATCTCTTCTGATTGATTTAATTTGAAGTCTATTTTGTTAGATATTTTAGAGTTACTCCGAGGTTGCAGGAGGATCTAGATCTATCTATTACAATCATTTTTACTCATGAACCCTATGACCCAACTCCTAGTTAGCTCTTGTGGTTTTGAGGATGCTAGATAGAAAATCTCCAACCCAGCCCAGGCAGATTGCTGTGTCCCAAGCAGTGTATTATTAACTTATTTGTGTATGTGGGGGGGCAGTTCGAGACAGGGTTTCACTGTAGCTTTGGAGCCTGTCCTGGAACTAGCTCTTGTGGACCAGGCTGGCCTCAACCTCACAGAGATCCGCCTGCCTCTGCCTCCCCGAGTGCTGGGATTAAAGGTGTGTTTCACCACTGCCCAGCTGTATTATAAACTCTTTTTTAAAATATTTATTTTATATATATATAATATTCTGTCTGTGTGTCTGTCTGCAGGCCAGAAGAGGGCACCAGACCTCATTACAGATGGTTGTGAGCCACCATGTGGTTGCTGGGAATTGAACTCAGGACCTTTGGAAGTGCAGGCAATGCTCTTAATCGCTGAGCCATCTCTCCAGCCCTATTATTAACTCTTAATGGTCAGAATGCCCAAGAAAAATCCCTCAGGCCAAAGTTGCTGCAGTTATTATTAAATTTCTGGCACAATACAGTGTTTATACTTTATATCTTTATAGAAATTATTTATATGTCTAATCCTGTCATTCTTTTGTTCCTTGCTCATATGACACCACAGTGACTCTGCATGAGCTAACTTTTCTAAGAAAGGAAGTCCTGACACCTCATTCTTTTATCATCTTTCCACACCATTCTTTCTATCAATATATGTCCCTGTAGGGCAGAGTTAATCTAACTTTGTTGCTGTATATGCCACATAATCACATTAGTGTATTGGGGGAAGAGATCTTGTGGCCAGCTCCATTAGCCCACTGAATCTTGCTGACTTTTTTAAAGTTTACTTTGTTCTGATTATCTTGTTCCTGAGTAAGTGCAGGGACAGATACTTTAATAATACATCAGAGCCTCATAAAGAGAGTGTAAAAATATTAAAAATGCCCCTCTCCAAGCATGATAGATGCAGAGATCAAAACCAGAAGTGGCATAGTGGCCATTGTGAGGCTCAGCTTTGCTGGATCTTTGTCAAGCAGCTGTTCTGGCTTTATGACTTTTGCCATTCCCATCAGATATGGCTGTGCCAAATTGCTTTGAGTTTTTCTCCATTTAATTTGATGTTGGCTATCAGCTTGCTGTAAATTGCCTTTATTATGTTTAAGTATGTCTCTTATATCCTCAATCTCTCTAAGACTTTAATCATTGAAAGGGTGTTGGATTTTTTTTAAGGGTTTTTTTGGCATCTAATAAGATGATCATGTATTTTTTTTCCTTCAGTTTGTTTACATGTGGATTACATTGACAGATTTTCGTATATTGAGTCATCCCTGCATCTCTGGAAGAAAATCTACTTGATCATGGTGGATGATCTTTTTGACGTGTTCTTAGATTTGGTTTGCCAGGGTTTTATTGAGTATTTTTGCTTCATTGTTTATGAGGGATATTGGTCTGTAATATCCTTTTTTTTTCTGTTGAGTCTTTATGTGGCTTGGGTATTAGGGTGATTGTAGCCTCATAAAATGAATTTGGCATTGCTCCTTCTGTTTCTGTTTTGTAGAATAATTTAAGAAGTATTGGTACTAATTCTTCTTTGAAAGACTGGTAGAATTCTGTGCTAAAAATGTATAGCTCTGGGCTTTTTTTGATTGGCAGACTTTTAATGGCTGCTTCTATTTCCTTAATGTTTAAATTATTTATCTGATTTTGATTTAACTTTGGTAAATGGTATCTATCAAGAACATTGTCCATTTATTTTAAGTTTTCCAATTTTGTGGAGTACAGGGTTTCTTTGTATAACAGTTCTAACTCTCCTGGAAATAGATCTTGTAGACCAGGCTGACCTCCAACACCCAGAGATCCACCTGCCTCTGCTTCCCAAGTGCTGGGATTAAAGGTGAGTGCCACCACCACCCATCTTAGTACAGATTTTTGAAGTTTGGCCTAACGATTCTTTGACTTTCCTCAGTGTCTGTTGTTATGTCCCCTTTTTGTTTCTGACTTTGGTAATTTGGGTATACTCTCTGCCTTTTCATTAGTTTGAAAAAAGGTTTGTCTATATTGTTGATGTTCTCAAGAAACAATTCTTTGTTTCATTGATTCTTTCTACTGTTCTCTTTATGTCTGTTTTATTGATTTCAGCCCTCAGTGTGATTATTTCCTGCTGTCTACTCCTTGGGTGTGTTTGCTTCTTTTTGTTCTAGAGCTTTCAGATGTGCTGTTAAATTGCTAGTAGGAGATCTCCCTAATTTCTTTATGAATGCACTTAGTGTTATGCATTTTCCTCTTAGCGCCAATTTCTTTTTTTTAATTGTTTTTATTGAGCTATATATTTTTTCCACTCCTCTTTCTTCCTCTCCCCTCCCTTTCTACCCTTTCCCAAGGTCCCCATGCTCCCAATTTACTCAGGAGATCTTGTCTTTTTTCTATTTTTCCCATGTAGATTAGATTCATGTATATCTGTCTTAGGGTCCTCTTTGTTGTCTAGGTTCTCTGGGATTGTGAATTATAGGGTGGTTTTTTTCTTTGCATTATGTCTAAAAGCCACTTATGAGTGAGTACATATGATAACTTGTCTTTCTGGGTCTAAGTTACCTCACTCAATATGATGTGTTCTAGATCCATCCCTTTGTTCACAAATTTCTAGATGTCATTATTTTTTCCCACCGTGTAGTACTCCATTGTGTAAATGTACCACATTTTCCTAATCCATTCTTCACTCAAGGGACATTTAGGTTGTTTCTAGGTTCTGGCTCTGACAAATAATACTGCTATGAACATAACTGAGCACATGTCCTTGTGGTACAATTGGGCATCCTTTGGATATATACCCCAAAGTGGTATCACTGGGTCTTGAGGTAGGTTGTTTCCTCATTTTTTGAGAAATCGCCATACTGATATCAGAAGTTTCTGTACCAGTCTACACA
>NC_022016.1:62555286-62556968 GCF_000317375.1 Microtus ochrogaster | reverse complement strand
AGTTCCCTGTCCAATGTGGGGTTAGTGAAGATCTTTTCTCATTCTGTAGGGTGCCATTTTGTCTTGTTGTTTGTCTTAAGTGTCCTTTCTTTGCTTTACAGAAGTGTCTCAGTTTCAGGAGGTCCCATTTATTAAGTGTTGTTCTCAGTGCCTGTGCTACTAGGTTTATATTTAGGAAGTGGTCTCCTGTGCCAATGAGTTCAAGTGTACTTCCCACTTTCTCTTCTATCAGGTTACATGTGGTCGGATTTATATTGAGGTCTTTAATCCATTTGGACTTCAAGTTTTGTGCATGGGGATAAATATGGATCTATTTTCATTCTTCTGTGTGTTGATATTCAGTTATAACCACCATTTGTTGAAGATGCTTTCTTTCTTCCATTTTATATTCTTTGCTTCTTTGTCAAAAATCAGGTATTCATAGGTATGTGGATTGATATGTGGTCTTCGATTCGGTTCCATTGGTCCTCCTATTTGTTTTTATAGCACCTATTTCATTGTGTCCCATAAGTTTGGATTGGTTGTGCACTTATTTTCATTGAATTCTAGGAAATCTTTCATTTCTTTCTTTATTTCTACCTTGACCCAGTAGTCATTCAGTAGGCAGTTGCTCAGTTTTCATGAATTTGTAGGCTTTCTGTTATTTCTGTTGTTGAGACCCACTTTTAATCCTTGGTGATCTGGTAGGATACAGAGGGTTATTTCAATTTTCTTGTATCTGTTGAAGCTTGTTTTGTGGCCAAGTATGTGGTCAGTTTTAGAGTATGTTCCAAAGTTGCTGAGAAGACAGTATATTCTTTTGTGTTTAGGTGAAATATTATGTTAGGTCCATTAAGTTGTAACATCTATTAGCTCCGTTAGTTCTGTTTAGTTTTTGTCTAGATGATCTGTCTATTGGTGAAAGTCAGGTATGGAAGTCTCCCACTATTAAGGTCTGGGGTTCAATGTGTGATTTAAACTTTAGTAATGTTTCTTTTACAAATATGGGTGCCCTTGCATTTGGGGCATAGATAATCAGAATTGAGACATCATCTTGATGGATTTTTTGTTTGATGAATATGAAGTAATCTTTCCCCATCTCTTTTGATTAATTTTAATTGGAAGTTTATTTTGTTAGATATTAGAATGACTATACCAGCTTGCTTCTTGGCTCCATTTTCTTGGAAAATCTTTTTCTACCCTTTACTCGTAGGTAATGTCTATCTTTGAAGTTGAGGAGTGTTTCTTATATGAAGCAGGATGGATCCTGATTTTGCATCCATTCTGTCTATGTCTTTTTAGTTGGGAATTTTAGTTCATTGTTACTGAGATTATGACCAATGATTGTTAATTCCTGTTATTTGTCTAGTGATGTTGATTGTGTGTGTGTGTGTGTGTGTATGTGTGTGTGTGTGTGCTCTTCCCTTTTGGTTTACTGGTGTGAGATTATTTTGTGTTTTCATGAATGTAAACCTTCTTGGGTTAGAGTTTTTCTTTTGTAGGAGTGGATTTGTGGATAGCTATTATTTAAATTTGACTTTGTCGTGGAATATCTTGTTTTCTCAATCCATGGTGATTGAAAGTTTGCTGAGTATACTAGCCTGGGTTAGCATCTGGGTCTCAGTTTCTTCTGGCTTCTTGAGTCTCCATTGAGAATTCAGGTATAATTCTAATAGGTCTGCCTTTATATATTACTTGGCCTT
>NC_022016.1:62548529-62555186 GCF_000317375.1 Microtus ochrogaster | reverse complement strand
TCTTCTGGCTTCTTGAGTCTCCATTGAGAATTCAGGTATAATTCTAATAGGTCTGCCTTTATATATTACTTGGCCTTTTTCCGTTGCATCTTTTAATATTCTTTCTTTGTTCTATATGTTTAGTGTCTTATTACGTGGCTAGGGGACTTTCTTTCCTGATCCTATTTGGTGTTCTATAAGCTTTTTGTGTTTTTTAGGCATCTCCATTTTTAGGTTAGGAAATTTTTCTTCTATGATTTTGTTGAAAATATTTTCTGTGCCTTTGAGCTGGTTATCTTCTTCTATTCCTATTATTCTTAGGTTTGGTCTTTTCATAGTGTCCCAGATTTCCTGGATGTTTTGTGTCAGGAACTTTTTAGATGTAATGTTTTCTTTGACCAGTGTATCAGTTTCTTCTGTCATATCTTTTATGGCTGAGATTCTCTTTTCTCTCTCTTGTATTCTGTTTGTAATGCTCACATCTGTAGTTCCCCATCTCTTACCTAGGTTTTTCCTCTCCAGGATTCCCTCAATTTGTGTTTTCTTTATTGCTTCTGTTTCCATTTTCATATCTTGATCAATTTTCTTCATTCCCTTTACCTGTTTGGGTTTTTCTAAGGGGGAGTGTCTTTAAGAGATTTATCCATTAACTCCAATTGTTTGTGTTTTCCAATATTTCTTTAATGCATTTATTCATTTCCTCTTTAAGGACTGCTGTGCTATCATCTTTATAAAATTGGTTTTAAAGTTGTTTTCTTGTGCTTCAGCTGTATTGGAATAGCTGGGCTTTGGTAGCACCATATTGTCATGACTGTTATTGATTGTGTTTTTACACTAGTGTCTAGGCATCTGGGTTTGAGATTAATATAGGTCTAGGAGCCAATTTCTGAGTTTATTTTTGTGGATTGGTGTTTTGTTCCTTGGTTTCTGTTTCCGCTTTGGTCTTCTGCTCTCTGATTGTATTTCTGACAGTCAACATGGCCTCTGATCCAGCAGGAAGTCTGTAGATAGGTGACTAGACTTCTGATAGCTAGCCTGGTGTTGCCTTTAGTCAAAGGGATCTCTATTCTTCTGACTGATGTGACCTTCACTTGAGCATTGGATATTTGCCCCTATAGGAGGTGGCAGGTGTGTATGTGTATCCATGTGTCTGCACGTGCATGTGTGACTTCAGTCTTTGGGTTCAGAACCCAGGGAGTGGAAGGGTTTAGATGACAGGTGAGGCTCTTAACTGTTCTGGCTGGTGTGGCCTATACCTTACCAGTAGTTATCTGCCAGAGATGGACTAGGGTAGGGGCACAGCAGCAGCAGTGGGCTGTAAAGTTGGAAAGGGGTGTCTGTGAAGTGAGTCTTTGAGATCCAAACCGAGGGAATAGAAGGGTTCCAAGTAAAGGTGGGGCTCATACCTGTTCTGACTGGTGTGGCCTGAACTGCCAGCCATTGTTTGTTTTCTCCTTTTCATTCAGTCTAGGAAACCAGCCCATAGAATGGTACCACCCACATTTGTTGCTGGTTGATGGAGAGTCTTCTCAACTTAACCCGATCTACAACAAACAAACAAAAGACATTCCTAATATTTTAAGTGACCCTGGAGCTAATCAAGTTGACAATAATAACCATTGACAGTCTACCCCTTGCCAATTTGACATCCAAATATATTACTTTAAGCCTGCCCATAGGCTTTTGGCAATCTGATAAGGCAGAATACTTCAAAAACATCCCCTAGTCTTTAACAGATCTAAAGCTGTTCAAAGGAGTAAATGCAGTCTTTTCTGAGACTCATGCAATCTCTTACTGTGAATGCCTATAAAGAACTTATGTATTTCCAATATACAGTGGCACATAGTAAACACTGCTGTAGTGTGTTCTGTTACTCTAGCCCCATGTTGGAATGCCAAAAGTTTGTTGTTTTACTCTTTTGGCATTTTGGGGGCAGGGGGTGGGATGCCACCTAGCTCTCAAATCACACTTGGAGTCTTATTCTTTCTTATGAATCTCCTGCCTTAGCTTGGCTTGTTTCTTGCCAGTTTTTCTTAAATTATCTGGTCTACCTTTTGCCTCTGGGCTTTTTCCTTTTCTTTCTTCTATATATCTTACTTGCACTTTTACTCTGTGGCTTGCTGTGTAGCTAGGTAACTGACCCCTGGCATCCTCCTCTCCTATTCTCTTGCTATTTCCCTTTCCTCAGATTTCTCCTTTTATTTATAGCCTGCCTGCCTGCCCTCCCCCCCCATCTTTTCTCCAGCCTCACTGTTGGCTGTTCAGCGCTTTATTAGACCATCAGGTGTTTTAGACAGGCAAAGAATCACAGCTTCACAGAGTTAACAAATGCAGCATAAACAAAAGCAACACATCTTTACATCATTAAGCAAATGTACCAGAGCATAAACAAAAGTAAGACAACTTAAAATAGTGTTCTACAACAAAGCACTCCCTTTCCAAAAGGAGGGAACAGGAGCATATCAAAAGAAAGAGCCTGAACCAAGGGATGATATCAAATCCTGAAACTCATGTCTTTTTCTGTTCTTAGAAACAATGCTGAACCTTTTAAAATAAAACCTTTTTCTATATTTATATTATTTGCTTAGAATGAAATCTCCAAGGTGCATTCTTTATTAAGAACTATTAATGCATACTGCCTCAAGTATTGAATTTTGTATTTTCCTTCCTCATGACTTATCCTTATCTCTTTCTATAACAATAGACTGGAATGATGTGAGAAAACATAAGTATGATCAGCTGTCAGAATCTGCATCTCAGTATCAAGGTAAGAAAAAACTAGTTAGTATGAAAAATTGTATCCAATCTCTTGCCATAAAATAGTTATCCTTAAATGTCTGATTTACAATTAATTTACTGGTTAAATCAAAGGAATATATGATCATTTATAGAGGTGTTTGTCAAAAGCAATATATTTTCTTTTGATCTGGAAACCCAAATTCTGAGTATAAATAATCCCAAATTAGTGTTACTGCTCTAGGCACAGTTGCTCAGCTTCTGCATTTTTATTTTGTTTAGGCTCAGAAGAAAGACAAAATTGAATGCTGTCTTAGCTAGGGCTTACTATTGCTGTGAGGAGACACCATGACCACAGCAACTCTTATAAAGAAAACATATAATCAAGGGAGCTCACATACAGTTCATAAGTTCAGTCCATCTTGATGGGAGATTAGTGACTTGCATGGTGCTGGAGAAATAGCTGAGTGTCTTACATCTGACCATCACACTGAGGGATGCCTGAGAAAAAAGAGACCTCAAAGTGCCACTTCCTTTGGGGGCCATTTTCTTTCAAACCCCCACAAATGCTCTACATACTTCTACTGTTATCAAGAGACTCTTCTAAAATGAGATGATTGTAGTAGATAAGTTTTCAAACCACTGTTTTGTGCCTGAACTTTACCTTTCTATCATTCTGTTAAAATCATCATGATGACCTATGGTTTAACATTTGTTTTCTTGAATAGGACCTGCTAACATCCTGGAGATAGGTAAGATCTTTTCTTTTTCTGTTAAATAAGGGGACTTACTAGACCAGAGATTTGATTGTAAGCAGTTTTTAATCCACTAGGAAAAGAACTCCATATGTCTTTATTTCATAATCTAGGAAATCACTCTTTGCCTAATTAGTGTGTAATTACCTTAGATGGCCTATCAGGCCCTTCTTATCAGGAGGATATAGACCAAGATAACAAAAGGGAAGAGGTGTGGTTAATTACATAGAGTATAGGTTAAACAGGAAACTAACCAAACTGGAAGTAACTTCTTAATCTTCCAAGTCTTAGCTAAAACAAACCTGGCCATTGTTCATAATATGTTTAGCGACATTTTTCTAAAAGAAATTATTCATAAGATAGGTTGAACCAAAATTAAACGTAAAGGTTTCTTTCATTTATAAACTACAGAAAAATGCAAACATACCTATTTAAGTAACAAGTCAAACTGATAGTAGATTTGGTTTTCATCCTCCATAGTTTATTTTAGGAATAAGATTTGAGGAATAAAACTAATACTCATAGTTCTTAGTCAGTGGTTTCTGCATAAACTCCAGTCAGTTTCTTAGCGTCCTGTGATGCCTGTGTATTACATATTCACATACTCATACTTTTACCAAATTTTGCTCAAGTATTTTGATATCTTATGTTACCATAATTCCATGTGTTCAACGATACTATAATCATTATCTACTTCTTTCCTCTTACCATTTCTTTCTATAAGCTATTTTCTGTCAATTCCAAAACAGAAAATAACAAAATAGAAAACTACAGAAGTCCAACAGAATTCCTGGGTTGTGGAGAGCTGGCTCTGCCATTTAGTTACTTTGTGACTCTGATCATTAATTTTATCATGACTTAAATGAGAATAATAATCTCATCCTGTTTACTTCACAGGGTTGGGAAGCTCACATAAACTAATGAATGTGAAAACACCATAAAGCTTGCATTTGCCTTAAAACTGGAGAATTGTAATGTTTTTCATTCTTCTTAGCAGCTGAGCTCACACTTTCAGTCCAGTCTGACCTCCTTTGAGGTGAAGCATTATGAATGTGAGCTGAACAAATGAATGAAGTGAAATGATGAAGGGCAATGTACCTGGGACTTGGTAACAAATGATAGATATTCCTTAAGCAATAGTACTAATGTGTAAGCGGAAAACCATGGGCAGAGATTCAGACAGGCCTGGTTCAGTCCTATTCTCCACCCATCAGTTTTATAACTTCAACCAAATTAATCTTTCTGGCATAATTCCTCATCTTTAAAATGAACATGAAACTGAGATGCTGAGCTAATCTGACACAAACAGGCAAAGGGGGCATAGTCATAGCTGCTGCTGATGTTGGTCTTGTTGCTAATATGAATAATGATAACAACTGTAGCTCATGTGACAGCCTTGGGCATGTTATAAACAATATGTTTGTGGACAGGAAGTTTAGTTACTCATTTTACATGAAATATATCAGTTATCAAGGGAGTTCATAATTTGAAAGTACAATTTTCCTCATGAGAGTAATTGGTGGCACACACACACACACACACACACACACACACACACACATATATTCTCTGATATACATTAAAGCTGCATGCTCTATTTTTCCTAATGAGAATTGAGAGTAGAAGACTCCTGGAGCCTTCATTCTGAACTAAATTAATCTGCTTTGGTGGTCTGGGGCTCTAAGTCAGTGATACAGTGTTTGCCTAGCATGTTCAAGGCCCTGGGTCTGATAATAATAGTAATAATCTTTTGTTTTTATGTAGCATTTCAAAATTTGGTATTTCATATTGCCTATTGAATTCTTGAGTACCTTAGATTTTTAGGAATTTAATAGCCTTTTTAGGCAAATTGTATCATATTAGTAGACATGTATATATTGAGCCAAATATGTTTCTTTGTATTCTGCTAGCCACATCCTAACTTTTAGGGCCAACAGAAGAGGCTTAGCTCTTTGACTATTAGATGGCGCTTTCAGGGACGACCTTCTCACTGCTGCTTTGCCACTTTTATAGTGCAGCCACTGTCATCTCCCACCTAGGTTTTAGATTTGGCTCCCTAACTATTCTTCCAGCCTCCAGCCTTATTCCTCTCCAGTCCATTTTTAACACTGTGGTCAGAATGACTGCACCCTAAATTTATTAGTATTCTATTTCTCATAAACATGGTGAGTTGTAAACATGGTCCTTGTCTTGATGCTGTAGCAGAATACTTGACAACAGCAGCTTAAAGAAGAGAGAAGGGTTTCTTCAGTCTAAGAGAATGCTCATGAGCAGGTCATGTAGAGAGTGGGGCAGCAGTGGTGTCAGGAGCTGAGACAACTAGCCATGCCCACAACCAGGAAGCAGAGGGAGATGAGTACCTGTACTTGGCTAACTTTCTCCATCTTACTAGTCTGGAACCCATTGAATGGTGCCATTCACATTTAGTGTGGGTCTTTCCACCTCAATTATCCTAATCCAGATAAACCTTTGCAGACATGCCCAGAGGCCCAGAGATTTGTTTCTAAGGTGCTTCTAGGTCCTTTTGGGTTGACTATACTAACAGTGTGGTATAAAGGTTGCTTTGATACCCAGATACTTTTTCTGTCTACAACCTCTTTTAAAACTTTTCTCTGAAACAGTTTGCTTTCGCTTTGACTCCTGCTTATCTTATCCTTTTATACTTAGGAACCCGAATGTTATTGCCTCTGGGAAGCCTTCCACAAACCTTCTGCGTGCTCCTACAGCACCCTCCACCTCTCCAAGTGCAGCCCTCACCACACCATTCTGCCATGGATCATTTAGTTTCTGTCCCTCCCTAGACTGAAGCTCACGAGAACAAGGGCAATATTTTGATAATGGTTGTGTCTCCAGTACCCAGCACAATACTGTAAATAATTCTTGGAAGAATGGGTGAGGAAATGGCTCTGAGGTTTTGCTTTCTTACTCATGATTAATGCTAATGGATTGTTCCTTCAGTTGGTTCACAGGTGACATGGTTTTGGATCTCCTTACCACAAAGTCACCATTTCTATTCTTGTGTGCTGTATCTCTCTCAGAGTCAGGCCAAACTTAATGCCCACATGTGATGTTAATAGTCCAGATAGAAGTAGGGAGCCGGGCGGTGGTGGCGCACGCCTTTAATCCCAGCACTCGGGAGGCAGAGGCAGGCAGATCTCTGTGAGTTCGAGACCAGCCTGGTCTACAA
>NC_022016.1:62531928-62548413 GCF_000317375.1 Microtus ochrogaster | reverse complement strand
TGAGCCTATACTAAGCTTCAAGGCACTATAATTAAACAGCAAAGGTTGAAAAGGAATAAACAGTCTCTAGCTATGCAGAGTTTAAATAGCTTATCACAGTGATATGATGGGCCGAGTGTGAAAGGGTCTTAAAGGGGAGAGGAAAAACCAGAAAGCTTTGCAGAGGAAATAGTGTTTTTGTTGAGCGTCTGTCGATGTTTATGGGAGGTTTGGGCAAAGGTACAGGCCAAACAAAATATCTAAAAGTTTGTTGGAGGAATTCTCATTTAGTGTGAGTGTCATGATTCTGGACCTGTAAAGCCTCCCCAGCCCAGGCCTTTTTCACTGCAGGTTGCCTGCCTTAACTGTCCAGAAAGCCCTAAAAAGCCTCTGTTCCTCACTGCCTGAAAAGAACAGTAATGTCGCTCTAGATACTTTATTACTAAAGTACCTAGGTGACTTCTCTCTCATTTTTTTCTCAGTGAAGAAACTATATAAAAATATTAGTATCATAGCTGAAACTGTTTGTTTGTTTGTGTTTTTTTTTATTTTGTTTGAGGTTTTTGTTGTTGTTTTGGATGTTTGGTTTTTATTTTACCCAATCTTCTGCTCTAGTCTTCAGGGATTTGATGACTGTACATACTAAAACACTCATAATTCTGTATGCATGAATTTTTTAAAACCTCAGACCAGATGGTTTGAATGTATATTAATGAATTTTTATTATTGATTCTGGGAACTGAGCTTCCTCTTGAAACTTCCCTTTTTAGCCAGGGTATTTGATGAGCTCTTTGTGTTTTGCTAAGAGAATTCTTTGTGGTATAGAAAGGACACTAATAATATAATTCAGTTCCTCTTATTTGTTTTCAGAAATTATCTTTTGACTTGATGTTTTATTTTTAAGTGATCCATTAACATATAAAGCTAGTGATTTTAAAGGGTTCTAGATGATGTTTTGAGAGGGCTATTTAACATTAAATATTTTAAAATAACTGGGTATTTTAAGCGCTATATATGCTACCATTCACTAATCATTTGAAAAATACCAAGAACACATAATGTGGAGGATATGAGTTATGAAAAGAACTCACTCAAACAAATTACTTAAATTGTTTATGAGACTACATGAAACAGTGTTCCTGATGCTGAGATAGACAGACTAATGAGAAGAAAAAATGTAATCCAGAAATAGATCTAAGAATTTATTTAAAAAAAAATCAATGCAAGATCAAGGTGATTGCAAATCCATAGAGAGAAGATGCTTTATTCAATAGGTGGTATTGGAGCACATTTATTGAAAAAAAAAAGTGTAAAGAGAAAGCTAGATGTTTGCTTCTTTCATTTTATAAATTAAATTGCAGCTAGATCAGATGTTTACATATAAAAAATGAAATAGAGACATTCTTGAAGAAAATATGGTTAATATTTTTATAATACCTAAGTGAGGAAAGTGTGTATGAAAATCAAGAAACCATAAACAGGGTGACAGAGAAACATGAGAGCTAACCCTACCAAATGAGACAAGCATCTTAATCATATACATGAAGGGCTTATATGAATTTTCAAAGACCTTAGGATCTATAAGAATTGGAAGTTTATGTTAACTGAAAGATAGCAAAAATAAGAACTAGTTAATAAGCCTCTGAAAGTCTTCACCTTAATAGTGATCAAAGAATTGTCCATAACATATATTAGCAGGTTTTTTGTTTTGTTTGTTTGTTTACTATTAGACTTATCAAATTTCCAAGCACTTGATAAACTAAGGTAGCACAATTGCTAGTTTGATGTCAGCCAAGTTCCAGGCCAGACTGGGCTTTATAAATGAGACCCTATATCAAAAAACACCAAAATCTAGAAATTGTTAAAATATAACTTTTAACGAAAGCATGAAATACATACTTATATACTTTATTTTTCATTTCATTCACCTATTCTTTAAAAATTTCACACATGTATGCAGTGTGTTTTGGTCACACCTCCTCTTAATTCATGTACTTTTGATAGTAATAAAGATTGTCGTATGTAGTGATGAGGCGAGCAGGCCTGCTTTTTGTCCCACCCGGCTTCTGCACGGCTAGCTTTACACCCAAAATAACAACACACAAACTGTATTCATTTAAACACTGCCTGGCCCATTATATCTAGCCTCTTCTTGGCTAACTCTCATATCTTGCTTTAACCCATATCTAATAATGTGTGTAGCACCACGAAGTGGTGGCTTACCGGGAAGATTCTAACCTACCTCCCGGAGCTTCCATGGCAACTGCCTGACTCGGCTTCTTTCTCCCAGCATTCTGTTCGGTCTACTCCACCTATCTAAATTCTGCCCTATCAAAAGGCCAAGGCAGTTTCTTTATTAACAAATGAAAGTAACACATAGACAGAAGACCCACCTACATCAGTCATACTCTTTCTAGAGGATACTTCAGCAATACAGATTATGTCAGAACCCAAAATATCCAGTTTGCTGACTTAAACTTACTTTAATTACAATATTATTGTGCAAGTTTAATATTTCTGCTTGTCTAGTGACTGAAAAGTGTCATGGTGTAGGAACTCTGCCTATCTTGGTCCACCATTAATACAGTTCTTTACACTTTGAAGGATATTATGCATTTATCAGATGAAGAATTTAGATAAAATTGTATTCATTATATAAATAATTATCTCCATCTTTCAGATGAGTAAACCGAGGCTTGGAAGGTTAAATTTGCCTAAGATACTTGCTGTAAAAATAGACTTAAGCAACATGTTTTGATTTTTAGTATATCTTTAAAAAATACCAGTAGTCTACAGACACAGATTTAACTTGAAGCTACTGAGTGAAAACTTTTAAAGCTGATTCCATGAACTTTGAAGAACTGAGAACACTTAGGAATATGGTTTTGGAATCAGCAATTTAGACCTTGTGTTGTGAAACTACTGTTGGAGGGCCACGCTGAGCGTGCTATCTGCTTTTGTCAGTTTCCTAGAACACAAGCTTTCTCTTCTCTTTTCACTTTTCACTGTCTGTACCCTCTAGTCCACTACCAGAAAGACTGAGTTTAACAGCTATGATATGGACTATGTGTCTTATAAAGCGTAATAGTTTTATTATCAAACTTACTCTTGATCCATACCTTGCTTTCTACTGTTTAATTTGTGATTATTTTAATGCTTGCAGATTCAGAAGTCATATGATATCTGACTTTATGATAAACATGAAAGAATGTGTTTAAATAATCTGATTGGTTTAATAAAAAAAAACTATCTTATTTTTAAATTTACCTGATGAAGAAAAAAGGTATGGTTCAAATCAGTCATTATGATGTTTTGGACTGCTTTTCACATATTCTTTTTTAATCAGTAATAGGAGGTTTCCTACATCGTATATGCCTGAGGTTTCTGACCTTTTTACCTTGTAACACACTTATAGCACAGGAGTTGATTAACATGGTTGATATGCCTAATAGACAACTGTAATTGATGCTGCCATAATTCTTAAAATCAAAGTCTCTTGGGTACTTTTGATCAGAACTCAAGATAACATTTATTCAGTCCTTGACTTAAGACTTTCTCAACTAATAGCAAGCAAATTCGTTATTAAATTTTGATAACCTCTTTAAATCTTCACTCCAGGACATAACTCTCTCATTTACTGTATGGACTGTCTGGTCATGTTATTTAATTATGGACTGGCTTTTGAAATACTTCAGAACTGATTGAGATTTCTGGCCGTACCTATTTGCTTAGTTAAGAATGGTGGGAAAGGAACTGATTTTAAAGCAGAGCTATAAAGTCAGAATAGTGTAAAGTCTTGGCATCATATTTGTTGTGACTTAGATATCATTATTCAGTAATTCATTTTATTCCCAGCAGCTAGTGCTTTTTGCATGGCCCAAATGGGCCCTGTGCTGGTCCACTACAGAGGAAACTTCAAGAAATGCTGGTTTGCTACAGTGTTTTAGCTTGTGAGAGTCTCTGGGACCTTCCCTGCTCCATCATGGGGTCACCTCTAGGTGGGTATTAGGTGAAAACTGTAAATTGCTTTAATTTTGAAATAAAGAACTTGGTAATCTTTTGTGGGCTAATGATACTCGTATAAAACAGCATATGCCTTTCCATGTTGTCCTAGCCCCAGAACAGTGTCAGTGCCACCTTAAAGACTGCCCTTCTAGTTCGTTGTTCTTTAGACTTTGGCATACTTGAGGCAACATCAAGAGACTAAAAGATTTTGTAGACAACCCGGTTTGTTCTTCCTTGTCATCAGAATTGCTTTTCAAACCCTACTTTGAGCTAGACTATCACATACCCATCATTCTGTACCTCAGTACAACATTTTGTACCTGGAGTGGCGATTTAAAAGGTGAGGACTGAAGAATATTTATCTCACTCATGTTGCTTTCCCTCCCCTGAAATCCGCTTGCCCATTTCTCTAGACAGTCTTTGTTTTATACTTCCTAAGTTGAGGTGTGGGATCAAACCATATTGGGTACTAAATCATGTTCCCTGACTGCAGTGCAGGGCCTCTCGAGTAGTCAGATTGTTCAAGAAGAACAATTTATCCACTACCTTCAGCCTTCTCTGCTTTCCATGACTTCTTGGTATTTCTTTTAAATGCTAATATACTCTGTTCTAGAATTTTTAGTCAGTCTAGAGACTAACTTGTGAAACAGCATTGGTCATCTTAAGACTATGATTTTAAAACATTAATTTAAAAAGGTTCATCCAGGGCACTCAGATTCTTCCCTCTAAGATTACCTTTGATCAAGAACAAATGGAAAAAAAAGTTAAAACCATTCAACTAATTGCTTGCTTGATATTTAGTGTAGAGTACATCCTAAAAGCATTTTTTTTTTAGGAAGTTGACTGTGATAGAGATTTCTATTTCCTTTACAGGTCATTTTACCTGGGACAAATACCTAAAAGAAACATGTTCAGTCCCAGCGCCTGTCCATTGCTTCAAGCAGGTAATTGATTTTCAACATGGTTAGTAGGTGGGAGACAGTGTTTTCTGGTGCTTGAGTAATCAGAACATGAGGTAGGAGCCTTTGACTTCTTACCTGAGGACCCTAAGATAAAGTTGTATGAGAGGAGCTCAAGTAAAAGTTGGTCATTGAGTTTTAGCACCAGGCCTCCCCCAAACTTCATTCCACAGAACACCTTCTTTCCTCCAACGTTATTCTGTTACTGGGGGGGAGGGGGGAGTATTTTTTTTCTGGAGCTCTTAATTCAGAGAGATAGGAAAGAGAATTGTGGTTTTTAGATGGTTTTTGAATGTGGAGCCTTTTCCTGTGTTCAACACCTCTGTCACAATCTTACCTTTCTTTAATAACACTGAACCCAGTCTTACTGGGGGACATTTTTTGAGTCATTATAGCTTCCTGCATAGAATTAAGTGTTCTAGACAATGTGTGGTAATGATTCCATGTCAATGTGTAGTAAGGTTGGTAACCTAAGCAGTTCACTGTTGCTAAATAGAGCAGGATGCTACAGGTTCTTTATATCACTCTTCCTTCGGTCCTCAGTTATTTCCTAATCAACATTTCACTTTAAGTTGTATCTACTTTCTAAGTAAAAGTACATATTCTCTTTACTTGAAATATATTGTCTTAAGTTCATATGTTTACCTAAAACATTCTTAAGTCAAATATACTAAGCAGTAGCTCTCAAATCACCAAGATCAGGTAACTAAACAGTGATCTGAGAAATAAGAAACAAATGAGTTAAGCCTGTGTGATTTGCAGCTTACCTCTTGGATCCAGATCATGTTCCAAGGAAGGTTAACTTTAGGTTGAGCCATCAAATTCCCTAATTCAAGGACATGGAACTGAGAGTTCAGAAGCATTAAAGTAGCTAAAACTTACAGGTCACTGTGTCAGAGAAGATGGACATTTAACATAACAAAACCCAAAAGGTCTATAGAGGATCATCTTTATTTGGGAAAGTATTGCTGTTGAGTGACAGGAAGCTACTTATGGCCAATAAAAATCCTTCTGAAAATATTGGCATCTTCTATTTGCTACTTGTCTCTTATTCACTTCTTTTGCTTGATGCTCTTGAATAAAATTACTCATCCAAAACTTAAAAAAAAAAGAAAAGAAAGAAAGAAAGAAAAGGTGACTCAACAGTTAAGAGCACTAGCTGTTCTTTCAGAGGACCTGAGTTCAGTTCCAGCATTCCAATCAGGTAAAATAACCATCTGTAACTTCAGCTCCAAGGGATCTAAAACCTCTGGACCTGCAGGCACCTGCACTCATGTACACATACCTACATGCAGAAATACACATAATTAAAATTAATATCTTTTTTTTTTCTTTTTTGGTTTTTCGAGACAGGGTTTCTCTGTGGCTTTGGTGCCTGTCCTGGAACTAGCTCTTGTAGACCAGGCTGGTCTCGAACTCACAGAGATCTGCCTGCCTCTGCCTCCCGAGTGCTGGGATTAAAAGCGTGCGCCACCATCGCCCGGCTCTAAAATTAATATCTTGAAAGGAAACCTATTGTCTGAATTAGAACTGCTTTAGGATTCAGAAATTCTGTATATCCTAATTCTGGGGACTGGTAGACATTCTACTGTACAGGCTCAGTGCATTTTGCATTGTCAGACATGGCTAGATAGACTGATTCTGAGACAAATCACCTACATAGCTGAGCATCAGATGTTATAACAGGAGGAAAGTGGAGGCTACCACTTGCAAAAACATGAGATTAATACTACCTTCTGAAACTGGAAATGTGGCATATGACATGTTTCACATGGGTATCAGGATTGAAATAGTTGTACATGTTGTTCCTGACACTCCTTTCCCACCACTACCCACAGTAACTTGTTGCTATAACTTAGAAAAACAATTAATGGGTTTCTACTACTCCCCTGCCACAGAGATGTGCTGGAAATATTTGAGCATCCCCATGGTCCCAGCTGTACTCCTGCCTCAAGGTACAATGCCTATCAAAGTCCAAGGAAACTATAGCCAATATCAGTCACATTCTGCCCTCCCTTCTGTTAGCACCTCTCTGGGAGGAATTTGCCAGATTTCAGTCATGATCCATCCCCACTGTATCCTTCTTAGGCACTGTATCTGAAAAACTGGGGGAGGTCCCCATACACCTAGGGCAGGCATTCTCACCGCAGAAGAACAACCAACGTTCCCTACATCTCACTGATCATTGCATTGATCACTCTGTATTACCACACCCTCCTTTTAAGTCACGGTATGAGTGCCACAGACAGAGATTCCTGTTACACCCTCTCTGTCTAGTACTGGACCCATGCCAATGTCAAATCAGAGGACAAGTACCTCAGGGTCCTCATTACTGGAACAGCAAATGCCAGAGGGTTCAAGTAATAAAATGAATATCATCATTGCCTAAGGAAACAAATCACCTTGTAGGGGTCACAAGTTTCATTATAGGAGTAGGCACAGAGTATAACCACACATACTGCTTTCTATATCACATTTGCTTGAACTGCTTGAGTATCTCCAGTCTTGTTTGTATCACCCAAAGAGATAGTAGTTCTCTCTGATTCTGATATAATACAGATATAACTGGTATTAACACACTATATCCAAACTCACTGATCATAAACAAATGTGCTTCAGAGAGATTACACTATGGTGTTCAACTGGAAATCGCATTGGCATTGAATATCAATAAGTCAATGAACAAGGTACATCTTCGGAAAACATTAAGTCCGTTCCATAAAAGTGATAAGGCTATCCACTGTACCAGATATGTAAGCTTTAATATAGGAATACAAGAACTGTGAAAAACAAGGTAATACAACATCTCCTAAAGTCCATTCATAACACTCTAGTAGGATATTCCAAAGAGATCAAAGTAGATGAAATACCTGTTAGAAAATTCAAAAGAATTATTTCTAAAAATCTCAAGAAAATCAGACAAGCAGTTAAGTGAAATTAGTAAGGCAATGCTGAGTGAGGAATTTAGCAGAGAGATGGGGATTTCAAAAAAGAATAAGTCAGAATCTTGAAAATGAAAAGTTCTATAAATCAGTTTAAAAAAATTAAGGCCTGTGGATAAGAGCACATGTATGAGGACCCGAGTACTCAAAAGTTGTGCATGACCACCAACATGTAACCCCTGCATTTTGGATCTCTGTGGCTCGCTGGCTGCCAACCTAGCCTCAGCTTCAGTAAGAGACTCTGTCTCAAAAAATAAGTTGGAAAATGACACAGCAGGACACCTACTGGCCTCTTCTGGCTTCTGTATGAATGTGTACTTATGCGTGTGCACCTGCACCACAGGCATACCTGTACATGCCCCCAAAATGTAGATCTACAAGAAATAGTAATATTGAAAGATTGAATCAGTGATAAAGAGTCTTACTAAAAAGATCCTGGGTCTAGATTGTTACATTGCTGTTATCTCTTCTTTGCTTCTTTTTCTCTTCCTTTCTTTTTTTTTTTTTTGTGTGTATGTATGTATGTGCGTGTGTATGGGGAGGAGGTGGATATGGTCTTATATATTCCAGTCTAGTCTCAAACACCCTATATAGCTGGGGATGACCTTGAACTTTTGATCTGCTTGCATTCACATGCCAGTTTATGCAGAATTGGGGATTGAATCCCAGGACTTTGTACTCAGCAGGCAGGCACCCTACCAGCTGAACCACATCCCAAGCTCCTGAGTTTATCCAAACTTCTAAAGAACCAGTACTAATGCTTCTCAAATCATAGAAGAAGACAAGAATCATTGTATGTAGGAGTGCATAGGTATATGTGGATGTGACTACACAGAGGAACAAGGGTGAGATGGGAAGAAGAGCAAAAGCATACTTTGAAAAAGTTATAGTGTTTTCTAGCACCTATGTGCTGATCGTTAAAACGTAGAAAACAACTGAAAGTTGGGAGGAGACCCTTCCCAACTTATTCTGTTCAGTCTGAAATATCTGTTACTAAAGTCTGACAGCATAACAAGAGAAAACTACAGAGCAATAATCCTATTGGGCAAAAAAGGGAATACCCTCAAGAACATGCTTGCAAATTAAAATCAAGAGTTTATCAGAAAGATCATACATTATGTTCAGGTTGGTTTCATTCCAGGGATACAAGAATGTTTCAGAATATATAAATCAGCTACATATTACATAATGTATACATAATACCTTGCATAAATTGAATGAACTATAGAAATCATGATTGCCTCAATAGATACAGAAACAATAGTGATAACATTTATTCATAGTAAAATTCCTGAATGTATTAGGTATAGAAAAATTGTGCCTTAACATAATAAAGCCTGTATATGACAGACATTTAGGCAGAATCCTACTGAATGAGGAAAACTGAAAACATATTGTCCCAGGTAAGAATTGAAATATCCTGCTGTTGTGGTTAGTATAGCTCTTAGTGTGTCTCGAAATTTTGTATTGTCACAGTTTTTATTTAGTATAATATTAGAAATTTTAACTAGAGCAAATTTTAACTAGAACAGTTTGGCAAGAGAAAGAAAGAAAAGCCAAATTATCACTCTTTAAAAATGATGTAATTCTGCCAGTGGTGAAGGGACAGAGGCACTAACTGTTCCTCTTAGCAGCATGAGGAGGTCTCCTAGTCCTTTAAGGACCTTGACTCAAGACAAACTGATTCCTGGCTTTGGTGTAGTAAATAAGAATTAAGTATTATTAAACAGGTGTGTATTTTTATTACTAAATGTAGTTTAATCTAGTCTTAATGTATGAGACAGACAAACTGAAGTGTGGCTATGAACCTCCTAAGGAAAAATTATAATTAATTTTATTAATATCAGTCATGTGTAATATTAAAAAAAACAATGCAAATAATCCATCAATGATAAATAAGCAAAATGGAGTGCATCTATACAAGCTAACTAATAGTGTCTGAGGTCTCTGCAGAGAGGGAAATGGAAGATAACTCCTAACAATGATAGGATTTCTTTAAGGATGATGATGAAATGTTACAAAATGGATAGGTATGGTATTTAGTCAACTATGAATATGCTAAAAAGTTTTGGTGTATCAATTACACACAAACATACCCACATCAGCCAGCCATTCTACTGCTAGAAATTTATGCAAGAGAAAAGAAAATGACCCTCCATCTATGGGTCTGTGGCTTCCATATCTGTAGATTTAGTCAACAGCAGACCAGAAATGTTTAGGAAAAGCCAGGTGTGGTGGTGCACATCTCTAGTCTCAACACTTGGGGGACTGAGTGGCAAGACCGCTGTATTAGAAGCCCAACTGAACAACATGGTGAGATCCAGGTACAGCTGGAGGTATGGTTGAAACACCTACCTCAAAAAAAAAAATGGGTAGGTAGGTAAAAGGGTTCCTGGTCTAACATATATAGAGGGTATTTTCCAATGTACTATTGTATATTTCATACAAATATTTGTTTGTGCATGTATATAGCCACATGTTTATAAAAGCCAAAAGCTAGATTTGAACCAAATGGCCTACTATTCAGCAACAAAAAGAAATGCATATCAGATCCAGGGATATTAAGTTGAAATCAGAAGTGTTTTAGATTTCAGATTTTGGAATATTTTCCTATATAGTAAAGTATCTTGTGGATATGACCCATCTAAGCATGCAATTTATTATTGTTTCTTACATGCCTTATGCCCATGGTCTGAAGGTAATTATATAATATTTTTAATGATATTTTTACTTCAACACATCATATAATGCCAAATACAGAATTTTCTTGTACCAGCATGTCAGTAACAAAGCTTCTCATTTTGAATTTCATAATTTCAGATGAGATATACTCCAATTGTACCGATAAGGTCAACAATATTAAGAATATCATAATATTTACACTGACTAAAAAATCTAGACAATAAAAAACAGTACTCCTCCATGATTCTATCTAAGACTAGAAGGAGAGGGGCTGGAGAAGGAAATTACAGAGAAGCATGTGAGGACTTGAGACTGATGGCATGGTCATTGTTTTGATCATAATGGTGCTTTCAAAGGTAGAGTATATATGATGGCATATGTCAAGACTTACCAAAATGTACAGTTTACTGTATGTCAGTGATAGTTGACGTATGAATTAACATTAAAATAAGAAGAACGTCAACCCCTAGTAGTCTGTGAGTTAGCTGTAGAAGAGCAAATGAGCAGCGGACATCATCATACACTCCTACCCTGTCTTGTACTGGTCTGAGTCAGCATTTCTACGTCAGAGGAAAGGAACCTTTCCTTTTTTTTACTTTCTAATGCTTCATTTGCATAACATCTTTCCTAAAGGTTAGGGAATACACCAGATTGGTTATCCTTAGCCATCTATAACCAATTTGAATCCAGTCCATACATTTTCAAATCTCACCTCTTTCATATTTCTACTGAAATGCAGTTTATACTTAGTCTGTCTAATTTGTTTGGGTTGTTCTTCTCAGTCCTACACACCTCCAAGCAATGAGTTCAAGATCAGCATGAAACTGGAAGCTCAGGACCCCAGGAACACCACATCCACCTGTATTGCCACAGTAGTTGGACTGACAGGTGCCCGACTGCGCCTGCGCCTTGATGGCAGTGACAACAAGAATGACTTCTGGAGACTGGTTGACTCCTCTGAGATACAGCCAGTTGGAAACTGCGAGAAAAATGGTGGCATGCTGCAGCCCCCACTAGGTGAGTAACTATATACCCTATTCTCCCTGGCTTTCAAAAATTATACATCCTTTTGTGGGGAAGCCCAGGAACACATGACTGCCCTTTCTTTTTCAGAGTAGTTTCCCTAAAAGACCTACCTAATATAAAGTAAGTTATCTTTACATTAGTATAGGGTGTCTAGTCCTCACACACTCTATTTTAACTTAACAAGAAACCGTACTCTTTCTCAACTGTTTCACTTATGTTTCTTTTTTTTTTTTTTTTTTTTTTTTTTGGTTTTTCGAGACAGGGTTTCTCTGTGGCTTTGGAGCCTGTCCTGGAACTAGCTCTGTAGACCAGGCTGGTCTCGAACTCACTGGGATCTGCCTGCCTCTGCCTCCCGAGTGCTGGGAGAAACCCTGTCTCGGAAAAAAAAAAAAGATAGCCATCAGTCTGACCACAGGGCAAGGCCAGTTCGGGCACCCTCTCCTCTACTGCTTAGGGTCTTAGCTGGGGTGGATTCACCTGTTACCTGCAGTGAATGATGTTCTATTTTGTGCCACTAGAGGGTGCAAAATATGATTGGAATAATGCTCTGTTGATCCACATTTAAATCCACGGCTTGGGGCTGGAGAGATGGCTCAGCCGTTAAAGGCTAGGCTCACAACCATAAATATAAATCCACGGCTTGGTAGTTCACTGGACAGCTGGACTGTAGCTTATTCAGTGATTCTCACAACCCCAGGAACACCCAGAAACTCTTCAGAACAGCTTCTTTTTGAAGATTTTAAAACAATCCTAGCAAGTGAGCACAGAGCACATGTAAGACTGCGCCAGGACTGATTTAAGATTTTGTGGCCAAGGATAATTTACTTTACCTTGCTTTTAACCTTGAGTTTCAGTTGAGCTTCACCTGAAACATAATTAATAAGCTCTTGTGGCTTTTGTGACAAACAAATGGAGTAACATGATGAACCATCCATTAATTTTTTTTAATATTTATTATGTATACAATATTCTGTCTGTGTGTATGTCTGCAGGCCAGAAGAGGGCGTCAGACCTCGGTACAGATGATTGTGATCCACCATGTGGTTGCTGGGAATTGAACTCGGGACCTTTGGAAGAGCAGGCAGTGCTCTTACCCTCTGAGCCATCTCTCCAGCCCCCCATTAATTTTTGACACCCACTTAACAAATGGAGTTCTTTTCCCTTCAGTAAAATGCCTATCAATCTTACTCTAGTTGAAGAAAACATATATGTTAAAATTTATTGTCATTCGTTTTATTAGGATGTATTATATATAAATATATATATATAATACCAGATTTTACTGACTCGTGCATGCATGTTATATATTTTGATTATATTCACCTCTTATTACCCTCTATTCTGCCCTTTCCATTACTACTTTTCTCTTTCCCAACTAATCCTCCTTCTATTTTAATGTCTCTAATTTATTTATTTGTGACACAAATAGTCTCGTTGGGTTGAATAAAAGCATGGGTGTGGTGTTTTTATGACAAAAATAAGGTAGAAAACCAATTCCAGCCTCCATATGCACACGAAGCCAACATTTTTACATGCACCCACACACACATACACATAAACATATAAATACATATTAAAATAAGTCCTAGGATCCCAGCCTGACCACAAGCAGCTTCATTGTCCATGAAGAATTTCTTGTCTTCTCTTTACTTTAGCTTTGTTTTCTACAATATGAAATCTTTGGGTAGTTCACCTTCAAGCTCCTTTCCAATGTGAAACTCATATCTATGACTTCCAAGAACATTAATACAAATTACTTATTCTCTTGAATTTGGATGGAGAAAGAGATCAACATCACCTTGGAGGCCATGGAATTAAAGTTCTTAGTATTGCCACTCTAACTTGTGTATCTTGCACTTCTAAAGATGCTTGCTAGGAAGTAATAAACAAAGAACTGTAAGATACAGGGCTAAACCATCACATACTGAAATCTGTCCTCACCATACTTATGTGACATTGAACAACCTACTAGTTGATCTACATTTCATCTTCTGTAAAGTACAGGTAATTGTATTTGCCTTATGTTACCATTTCGAATGTTAAATAAGAAATGGCATGTAACATGGGTAATACATTCAGTGCACATTAGCTATTGTGCTGATACCCTTGTATCATATATGGCAGGGAGGATTTTTTAGCTCCTCAAATTCCAAACAAAATGGAAGACCCTTTCTTTAAAAATGTTTAAATTACCTGGTCAGACAGGTAACTGAGGGTATGAAACCTGAATTTCCTAATTGCGCAGGCATCTAATCTAATTGAGTGTGCGTCCATGCTATCCCTATCTTTTATACACACATATACACACCAGTCCTCAGTTTCTGGAGGACTTGAATTTAAAAACCAACCAAATAAGCAAACAAACAATTATGATCAAAGCAAATGAAGTAGTCAAAAACCTAGTTCAAGCCAGATTAGAAAAGGACAAAAAGGAAGCAAGAGTTATTTAATCTTATAACCAAGAAGGCCAAGAAATGATCTAGTATTGTGTTTTAATAGGCTGTTTTAAATGCTATAGTTCTCTCCATCCCAGCCCTACTTTGGTCTTATTTGGAAATGTTTTCTATGTATCAATGCTGAATTTATATATATTCTTACAGCTATGACCCTTTTTAGCATACTTTTAATGCCACAAGATAATTGACCCACATTTACACATATAATTTTGATCTAAAAAGAGTCTGATGCTCCAACATGGAATTATTTTCCATCCTGTGGCCAAGTAGATAGGGCAACCTGATTGAGATCCCACCAAATCATGTGGAGTTAAGAATATTATTTTTGTTTTGTTTTTCAAAAGAACAAAGTGGCTAAGCAACAAAAGAGTAAGAGATGCAGTTTCAGATTAAGTAATAAAATGCCCACCTTGCTATTGCTGTTGTTGATAGGAATGAGCTCTCCCAAGAACCTACTTGTTTTAGGAAGGTTGACTTAGTAGAGTTAGATTGGGACAGAAAATGTAAATCATATGACGGTATTGCACCTTCCTAACTTTCATTTTCTCTTTCTCATGAATTTAACTAGTTTTTAATGTTAATCCCAAAAGGTGATTTTTAATTTTTACTTTCATATTTATTTCAACATAGTGCATAAGCATATAGGATCAGGTCTCAAGATTGCTTACTCAGATTGTGTCATTTGCACATTTGAAACCTTAATTTATTGTTGTCTCCTTCCTCATCTGTAAAATGAAGATACTGTCTATGTTTTGAGGCTGCTTAAATATTCAGCAGTCAGTGGAAAGTGATTGGCACAGAGCTTCACACTTAACAACTTTCTGTTGTTCCATATGTTCAGCATTGACACAGACTGTCCTATGATGATAAGGCCGAGGTTGGGAGACAGTTTTAAAATCATTTCAGTATAGGGGCTTGAAGCCAAATTGAAAGGAGGACTTGAGAATCAAATCAGAAGACCAAATTTAATAATGATCTTAATTTTTACCACTCACTAATTCAATGGTACAGTCCCACTGACTTTGTGGATTTCAATGGACAATTAAATGTTTAGGCTTCTTTTTGGCAAAATGAATAATTTAGGGTAGAATGATTTTTCTGTTTCATCATTCATTGATCTTAGTTATTTACGAAGACAAGAAGTCCAAAAGTATATGTGCATACGTGATTGTCTTCAGAGAGCCATAGGAAAATAGTGAGTTGTTTTATAGTGATTGATTGGCTTACTTGTGTTTTTAGACTTACAAACTGACTTACTTACTTAATCAACCGTTTTTTATTAAGAGACTGTTAAATCCAATTTTACAGTGTACTGTTTATATCACTTCCAAGTATCTGTTTTTCCTATATTATATCTGTCTTGGATTTATGCAAGAAAGCATTTGAGGAATTACGGTTATATTTGTCTTTGGTTTGGAGACCCTGTTGTACCACTTACTTGTTGCATTACGTAGGATAAATTTACATTCCCTCCAAAGGGCCTCTTTTCCTCATCTGTCTAATGAGCCATTTCCTTTGTCCAATTTTTAAACCCTTTTCAAGGGCCTATGAGTGTCACAGCATAGGTGTGGCAGGAGTAGCTAGATTCTGGAGGGAGAACTTGATATCACCCTGCCCTTCGGAAACATTTTTTGTTAACCTGATCTCCATTATATTCACTGCAGGATTTCGACTGAATGCCTCCTCTTGGCCCATGTTTCTTTTGAAGACACTAAATGGAGCAGAGATGGCTCCCATCAAGATTTTCCATAAGGTATACTATCCCTCAGCTATCACGATCTGCAAGCTTCTTAAAAATCAAGCAACTAGCCAGGCAGCGGTGAGAACTCAGGAGGCAGAGGCAGGTGGATCTCTGAGTTTGAGGACAGCCTGGTCTACAGATCAAGTTCTAGGACAGCCAGGGCTACACAGAGAAACTTTGTCTTGAAAAAACAAAACCAAAACAAACAAAAAAAAATTAAATACTTGCCTTTGCTTTCTATCAATTACTGAACCTCTACTGTCTCTATTATATTTCTATGGCATGAGAATGCTTCTCAGACACTAGTTCAGCAGAAGATTTAAAAATCTATAAAGCAGGGCTGGAGAGATGGCTCAGAGGTTAAGAACACTGTCTGTTCTTCCAGAGGTTGTGAGTTCAATTCCCAGCAACCACATGGTGGTTCACAGCCATCTATAATAAGATCTGGTGCCCTTTTCTGGCCTGTAGGCAGACATGGAAACTAACACTGTATACATAATAAATAAATAAATATTTAAAAAATCTATAAAGCAAATGTTATCTTCAGAGAATTGTATTAGACTATAAGAACAAGACAGGAGGGCTGGAGAGATGGCTCAGCGGTTAAGAGCATTGCCCGTTCTTCCAAAGGTCCTGAGTTCAATTCCCAGCAACCACATGGTGGCTCACAACCATCTGTAATGAGGTCTGGTGCC
>NC_022016.1:62522153-62531828 GCF_000317375.1 Microtus ochrogaster | reverse complement strand
GGCTCACAACCATCTGTAATGAGGTCTGGTGCCCTCTTCTGGCCTTCAGGTATACACACACAAAGAATATTGTATACATAATAAATAAATATTTTTTAAAAAAAGAGATTTTAATTAAAAAAAAAAGAACGAGACAGGATTTCTGGTTTGGGGGTTCTAGCTATCAATAACAAGATAATCTATCTGATAAGATCTTTTCTGACTTTATCTATAGATATCTTTATGTCTAGTAACAGGGTTACTAAAAAATTAAGATGTGTTTATTAGAACTATGAAATATAGTGTAAACCTAAAGGTATAATTCTTACAGAGTTCTGTAGATTGTGTTCTAAATAGGGGAAAATGTGAATTATCTATAATATGTTTGTAGCCTTATACATATTATCATATTTATTACCCACATCTAGCTTATATGTATGAAGAATTACTCAACTCACTTAATCATTAGGGAAGCATACTTTAAAGTTTTTAATTGTATTTATTTATTCATGTGTATGGGTGTTTTGCTCATAATAATGCATTTGTACCACATGCATGCCCTGTGCCCATGAGGGCCAGAAGAGGGTGTCAGATTCCCAGGAAATGGAATACAGGTGGTTGTAAACCATTATGTGGGTGCTGGGAGTGAAAATTGGGTCCTCTGCAAGAGTATGAGTATGCAGTGAGTGCTCTTACCTGCTGAGCTAGCTGCTTCTGAGTAAGGAATTTACTTAAAATCACATAGCTAGTAAGGGACAGAATAGGGATGGATAACCTGTGCTTATTCTTTCTGTGCCTCAAGAAGAAAGTCAGTCTGCTGGTAGTTAAGTTCTCCAGTAGGGTGAGAGTTACTGTGGACATGACTGAGTTAAGTTTGCCTGTGCTGGTAATTAAATCTAAATCATAAGAGCATTCTGGTTTTCAAATATATTGGGCCACTTGAGAATGAGAAATACCTCAAACTGTGAGGTGGGTGTATGGGGAAGAATCATCAATACTCTCCTTCGTGCTTTGTGTAGCTTACTAGAAAATAAGAAAAACAGCAGTGTTGGGGCTGGAGAGATGGCTCAGTGGTTAAGAGCACTGACTGATCTTAAGGAGGTCCTGAGTTCAATTCCCAGCAACCACATGGTGGCTCACAACCATCTGTAATGAGATCTGGTGTCCTCTTCTGGCCTGCAGGCATGCAAGGAGGCTAAATACTGTGTATACAATAAATAAAAAAAAAAATCTTGAAAAAAAAAAAGAAAAACAGCAGTGTTAAACATATGTGCTAAATGCATAGCTGTTATGGGGCTCTGCCAATCTTACTTTATAGAATCTTGGTAAAACACAAGATGAGGTTTGGACCCATGCAAGGTTAAGTAGATCTTAGGGCCTGGCCCAATCACTTACATTTTAGCCCTTAGTGAAAAAGATAGTGACATTTCTCAGGAAGAGACTCTGTGAAGAAATTGGGGTGCAGCCATCTCCCTTGTGTTTGGATTGTCTAGACTTCACATGATAGAGACACCCCAGTTGTAGACAATACAAATATCAGCTATAGGGTAAAACCTAAGTATTTGAAAATGCCTGAAGAACTAGAAGAAATATGAAATAATTTTTATTTTTAACTTATATTTATATATTTATTTTATTTTGTAGGGAGGGGTACCTATCATAACATACATATATGGAAGTCAAAGGACAACTTATAGGAGTGGGTTCTCTCCTTCCACTCTTTGAGTCCTGGGGATGAAACTCATGTTGCAGATGGGACTTGAATTATCAGACTTGTCAACAAGTGCCTTTAACCACTGAGCCATCTCAATAGCTCAAAACACCATTTTTAAACGCCACATTTTTAAAAGGACCAAATTGAACATCTGAAAATGAAACGAGACATTTTAAACCTTTGGTATTAAAGATTAATAGCACATATGTAACTTAAAAGACATACACCAAAATATACTATCTATAAGGAGTTTCCCCCTCAGACTATAAAATGAGAAATAAAGAAATGGAAGTACTTACCAAGGAGATAAAACAAGGAGAATATAAGGAAGCTTCATACTTGGAGATCATGAAACCTAGGAAGACTAGTTAGAAAGAGTAAAAAGGAGTTGCATTTGAAAAGATCATGAGTTTCCCAGCATGTATAATCAAAGCAAATGTGCATTATAAGAATAAGACAGTCTTAAAACTGTAGGAAACTAAGGTCAAAACATAAAGTCTGAGCAAGCAATCAGCAGGATGCCTTCATAGGGGTTACTTTAACCACAGCACATTTCTCCACAGCAGCAGTTCAAAGGAAAGGCGATATATTATGTCACAAAGTACTAAGTCATCTATCTACCTTGGAGTTGATATCTAACCACACTCCCATTTCAGAATGGAGCTAAAAACCAGACTATCAAACAGACCAATGTAGGCAGAGCCTACCATAGTTTCTGAGTGTGTTTAAGAAAGAAAGCAATTGAACCACAAGTAGGAATGAGATTTAAGAAGAATTGGGGAGGAAATGGGTTTGTTAACATGTAGATTCTATGTACTCTAATAATAATAACAAAAGTTGTTTATCAGGAGTAAAAGCAATGTAAGAAGTAATTACTTATCACAGTATTACTCAGGAGTAGTTTAAAACCATCTAAAGTCCTTCCATTGTCTAGGACTAGAAATAAAGATGGTTTAGAGTATGTCATCTATACAGTTACATTCTTAAGGGAATCCACAAAACAATTATAATAGAATAACTTCTGAGTCAGTAAAGGAGAAAAAGGGAAGAACTTTTAATAAAGAAAGATGTTTAAGAATTTGTGTATCAGCCATGTAGTTAAAATCTTAAGGGATCCACAAAACACTTACAAATAGAATGTTTAACTTCTCAGTAAGTGAAGGAAAGTATAGGAAACTTAATTTAAAAGTAAACCATAAATCAAGCTAAATAGAAACATAGACAGTAACATATCTGTAATAAATATAGCTGGGCGGTGGTAGCGCACACCTTTAATTCCAGCATTTGGAGGACAGAGACAGGTGGATCTCCGAATTCAAGGCCAGCTTACTCTACAAAGTAAGTTCTAGGACAGCCAGGGCTAAACAGAGAAACCCTGTCTTGAAAAACCAAAAAGAATGAATGAATTAATGAATAAATAAATAAAGGCAGTGATATTTTGTTTGTGTTTTAACAAATAAAGCTTGCCTGAAGATCAGAGTTCAGAGCTAAGCCACTAGAGGCCAGGCAGTGGTGGCTCACACCTTTAATCCAGTACTTGGGAAGTGGAGACAGGAAGAGATATGGCTGGGCAGAGAGAGAAATCTGAAGGAGACAAGCTCGGATGCAGTCTGAGGTTTGGTGGAGACTGTTGCAATCCGAGGATGCAGTCTCGAGATGCAGTCTGAAGCAGTCCATCATAGGACACCATCTGAGGACAGGATCGCCCTTTTGGTTTGAGGATTCAGTAGGGGTAAAAGGTCTCTCTAGTGACTGGCTGTACTGCTTCTCTGATCCCTCAGCTTTCACCCCCTAGTATCTGACTCCAGGCTTTTATTAAGAATAGTTAGAATTCATGCTACAAAGAAGGAAGGAAGGAAGGAAGGAAGGAAGGAAGGAAGGAAGGAAGGAAGGAAGGAAGGAAGGAAAGAAAATGGACTCAGTGGTACCTACTTGTATGCAGTTCAAGTTTTCAGGAGGCTAAAATGGGAAAATCCCTTTAACCTAGACATTTGGGTCAAACTTGGAAAACATAGACCTCCTCTCAAAAACATAAATAAGTAAATAAATAAGTATTCTGATACCCTGGTTATCATGAGAAACTTTTTAATTACAACATACCATTTGGAACAGACACTACTTAAATGTAATAACATAAAAATATTTATAGTAGTTACCAGACAGGGTGGCACATGCCTTAATTTCCAACTCTTGGGAGGTAGAGGAGGCAACAAGTATATCTCTGCATTTAAGGACAGTGTAGTCTATATAGCAAGCTCCAGGCAAGTCATGGATCCATTTTAAAACTCTGTATCAAATATATGTATATGTGTGTGGTTTGTGTATATGTGCATATATATAAAGAGGGGGGAGCATAAAAGATAAAATTGATATATACTTAAGTCAGATGTTGATACTAAAAAATACTGAAGAAGTCACTAGGTGATGATTAAAACATACAGTTCACCAAGAAAACAAAACAATCATAGTACATGTGCTCCATAAAAATAGCCTCAGAGTACATGAAGGAAAAAATGACAATCAATGAAGGTGTGGGAATTCCTTCACTAGGAAGTTGTAGGCACTGTCTAGCCTTTCCTTATAAGGCCTAATGACAAAGCAAAGTTCATCCTAGGGAACTCAGTGAGTTCATTGGGCAAATTTCCAGAGCACAGTGAAGGGTTGCTTTCGGGAATGTAAGTGACCTCACAGCAGCTACCCTGGATCCAGCATGGATGATGCCTTCCCTGTAGCTACATAAGTAGGTGGAGCTCCTCTCTCCAGAGAGCCTTCCAAGCCTATGTACTCTAGTACCTCACTAGACCCTAAGAGCAGCCACAACTCAGGAGAGGGCCCAGTGACCTTTTCTCTGAGGGAACACCGGCGGGCTGCTAGTGCTGATCTGTTGAAAGCAGACACAGCTGCTCTGAAGATGGCAGCTGTTTTGCTCGGAGGGCCTCATTCTGCAACACACAACAAAACTAGAAAACCTGCAATCAGTAGGAAATATTTCTATGTGTATCTCTCAGTGATTGATAAATAAATCAGACAGAATTTCATTTATTAATCAGTATATTGATCAACTTTTAAAGCATCATTTATTCCTACCTTACAGATTTTTTTTTTTTGTTTTTCGAGACAGGGTTTCTCTGTAGCTTTGGTGCCTGTCCTGGAACTAGCTCTTGTAGACCAGGCTGGCCTCGAACTTTCCAGAGATCCACCTGCCTCTGCCTCCCAAGTGCTGGGATTAAAGGCATGCGCCACCATCGCCCAGCTAGAAATTTTGAATGAAAAAAAAGAAATTTATGCCCTAGCAATGCTGAAGCATGCATGGGCAGCCAGCCATGCATGGGTGGATCTGTTGAACTTGTCCATATTGGATTTCATGGTCTAAGTTGATGAGGACGACTGACCAGGTCTCTTCCTCAAGAGGGCACCAGATCTCATTACAGATGGTTGCGAGCCACCATGTAGTTGCTGGGAATTAAACTCAAGACCTTTGAAAGAGCAGCCAGTGCTCTTAACCGCTGAGCCATCTCTCCAGCCTCCATAGTTTGATAATAAATTTTCAAAATACCATTCATGGTTAAAATGGAATATTAATATGCCTAAAAATGTTAGTAAGCACAAAGAAATGGCAAGATGATTCAGTGGATAAAGGTGCTTGCTGCCAAGCCTGATAACCTGAGTCTTATCCCTGGAACCTACATGATAGAAAAAAATCAACTCCCTTAAGTTGTATTTTAACTACATATGTGCCATAGCACATATATCACACACCCACATACAAAATGAATAAATGTAACAAAAAATTTTAAGTGTGACATATTTACAAAGGAGATTTAAATTTTTATATAAAGGAGAAATCTATATTAAAGAAATTTTAAATGGAAAAGGCTATCATGTTCATAGATAAGGTTTAATGTTATCAGTAATGAATGTTATTTTTTCCCAAGTCAGTCTAAATGCATTGCAGTCAGTTCCAGTTCAAATCCAATATAGTTTTTCTATCTATCTTGAAAAGCTGATTAATTCATTTGAAGACGAAAGAGAAAGAACACCTCAAAATAATGCTGAAAGGATGGCAAAGTAGAGGGTTGTTTCCAGCCAGGTACTCATTGCTAAGAGAAAAGAATAGAGTGGGCAGTGAATTTATTTGAAGTTTGATTTGTGTATTCACCTCACAACTTAGAGGTAGGTCTGAATATTTCTTTTTCTCATCTAGGAGCCACCATCACCTTCCCACAATTTCTTCAAAATGGGAATGAAGTTAGAAGCTGTAGACAGAAAGAACCCTCATTTCATTTGCCCAGCCACTATTGGAGAAGTTCGAGGCTCAGAGGTGCTTGTCACTTTTGATGGGTGGCGAGGTGCATTTGATTATTGGTGCCGCTTTGACTCCCGGGACATCTTTCCTGTGGGCTGGTGTTCTTTGACTGGAGATAATCTGCAGCCACCTGGCACCAAAGGTAAAGAGCCTATTAATCCCCTGAACCCAGCGCTCAGACGGTGAGAGAAATGCCCCGAGTCTGCTGTGGTCATGTGTTTTTACTGGCATCCTTCACTTTCGGCAGGGAAAAATGAGGGCTGGCTTCTTAAGTATACACTTAGTGCTGCCAGAGAATAATCACTAACATTTCAGAAGTAAAATCAAATGAAGCCAGGCATGAAGTTTGGGATAAAGTACAACATTTAAAAGGTTTTTTCAATTTACATACCAACTAGTTCCCTTCCCTCTCCTCTTCCCATTCCACCTCCACACCTTCCCCCAACCCACCCTCCCATGTACTACTCAGAAAGGGAAGGGCCTCCCATAGGAAGTCTATAAAGTGGCCATATCAAGTTGAGGCAGGATCAAGCCCCTTCCCACCCCACCCCCTGAATTGCAGCTTAGCAAGGTATTCCACCATATGGAATGGGTTCCAAAAAGCCAGTTCATACACTGGGGATAAATCCTGGTCCCATTACCAGTGGCCCTTTGCTCATATAATTGCTCCTCCCTCTCTTCAGCTGCACTCTGGATGCTCTGCTCTGTGCCTAACCATGGATCGCTGCATCTGCTTCCGTCACTTACTAGGTGAAGGTTCTATGATGACAATTACTGTGGTCATCAATTTGATTACAGGGGAAAACCAGTTCAGGCTATCTGTCTGCTATTGCTAGGAATCTTAGCTGCAGTCATCCTTGTAGATTCCTGGGAGTTTTCCTAGCACCAGATTTCTCCCTAACCATATAATGGTGCCCTCTATCAAGATATCTCTTTCCTTGATCTCCCTCTCTGGCCCTCCCCCAACTCAACCATCCCTTTCCTTCATGTTCTCCTCCCCTTCCCTTCACCCCACCTCTAAATTTAGTCAGGAGATCTTACCTAATTTCCCTTCCTAGGGGCATCCATGCATGTTTCTCTAGTGTCCTTGTTAGCTAGCTTCTCAGGGGTTGTAGGTTGTTTCCCGGTTGTCCTTTTCTTTATGTCTAATATCCACTTATGAGTGAGTACATACCCTGTTTGTCTTTCTGGGTTTGGCGTACTTCACTTGGGGTGGTATTTTTCTAGGTCCATCCATTTGCCTGCAAATTCCAAGATGTCATTGTTTTTACTGCTAAGTAATACTCCATTGTGTAAATGTACCTATTTTCTTTATTCATTCTTCCAGTGAAGGACATCTAGGTTGTTTCCTGGTTCTGACTATTACAAATAATGCTGCTATGAACATAGCTGGGCAAATGTCCTTGTGGTATGATTGAACATCCTTTTATGCCCAAGGGTGATATTGCTGAGTCTCAAAGTAGTTCTGTTAATTCCTAGTTTTCTGAGAAACCGCCATACTGATTTCCAAAGTGCCTGTACAAGTTTGCACTCCCACCAGCAATGGAAGTGTGTTCTCATTACCCCACATCCTCTCCAACATAAGCTGTCATCAGTGTTTCTGATTCTAGCCATTCTGACAGGTTTAAGATGGTATCTCAGAGTCGTTTTGATTTGCATTTCTCTGCTGGCTAAGGATGTTGAGCAATTCCTCAAATGTCTTTTGGCCATTTGAGTTTCTTCAGTTGAGAATTCTGTATTTAGATCTGTACCCCATTTTTGTACCCCATTTTTTTTAGTTGAATCATTTGGTATTTTGATGGCTAGTTTCTTGAGTTCTTTGTATATTTTGGAGATCAGATGTAGGGTTGGCAAAGATATTTTCCTATTCTGTAGGCTTTCATTTTGTCTTATTGAACATGCCCTTTGCCTTACAGAAACATCTGTTTCAGGAGGTCCCATTTGTTAACTGTTGCTCTCAGTGTCTGTGCTACTAGTGTTATATTCAGGAAGTGGTTTCCTGTGCCAATTCGTTCAAGGCTACTTCTCACTTTCTCTTCTATCTGTTTCAGTGTAGCTGGATTTATGTTGAGGTGTTTGATCCTCTTGGACTTGAGTTTTGTATGTAATGATAGCTATGGATCTATCTGCATTCTTCTACATATCAATATCCAGTTATGCTGGTACTAATTGCTGAAGATGCTTTCTTTTTTCTATTGTACAATTTTGACTTTTTTGTCAAAAATCAGTTGTTCATAGGTATGTAGATTTATGTCAGGGTCTTTGATTCGATCCCATTGATTCATGTGTCTGTTTTTATGCCAATACCAAGCTGTTTTTATTACTATAGCTCTATAGTAGAGCTTGAAGTCAGGGATGGTAACACCTCTAGAAGTTCCTTTATTGTACAGGATTGTTTTGACTATCCTGGGTTTTTTGCTTGTTTGTTTTTCATATGAAGTTGAGTATTATTCTTTTGAGGTCTGCGAAGAATTGTGATGGAATTTTGATAGGGATTGCATTGAATTTGTAGATTACTTTTGGTAAGATTTCCATTTTACTATGTTGATCATACCTATCTAAGAGCATGGGAAATCTTTCTGTTTTATGATATCTTCTTTGATTTCTTTCTTATGAGACTTAAAGTTTTTGTCTTACAGGTCTTACACTTGTTTGGTTAGAGTTACCCCAAGATATTTTATATCATTTGAGGTTATTGTAAAGGGTGATGTTTCCTTGATTTCTTTTTCAGCTCATTTATCATTTGTGTATAGGAAGGCTACTGATTTTTTCTTTTTTCTTTTTTTTTTTTTTTAGTTAATTTTGTATCCCACCACATTGCTGAAGGTGTTTATCACCAATTCCCTGGTAGAATTTTTAGGGTCATTTATGTATACTAGCATATCATCTGCAAATAGCAAAGGTTTTACTTCTTCCTTAGCAAAGGTTTTACTTCTTCCTTTCCAATTTATATCTGTTGTAATAGGAGCGGTGGGCTGCGTCCCTGCACCCGGTCGCCCGCACTGCTAGCTTTACCCGAAATAATTACACGGAAACTGTATTCTTTTAAACCTGCCTGGCCCATTAGTTCCAGTTTCTTATTGGCTACCTCTTACATATCGATCTAACCCATTTCTAATAATCTATGTAGCTCCACGAGCTGGCTTACCAGGAAAGATCTTAACCTGCATCTGTCTGGAGTGGGAGAATCATGGCGACTCCTTGACTCAGCTTCTTTCTCCCAGCATTCTGTTCTGTTTACTCCGCCTACCTAATTTTATGTCCTATTAAAGGGCCAAGGCAGTCTCTTTATTTAACCAATGAAATTAAGACAAAACAGAAGACTCTCCCCCCATCATATCCCCTTAATTTCCTTTTGTTGTCTTATTGCTCTAGTTAGAACTTCAAGTACTGTATTGAATAGATATGGAGAAGGGTGGACAGCCTTATCTTGTTCCTGATTTTAGTGGAATCACTTCGAGTTTCTCTCCATTTAGTTTCTTGTTGACTGTTGGCTTGTTGTATATTGCTTTTATTATGTTTAGATACATTCCTTGTATCCCTGCTCTCTCTAAGACCTTTATCATGAAGGGGTGTTGGATTTTGTCAAATGCTTTTTCAGCATCTAATGAGATGATCATATGGGTTTTTTTCTTTCAGTTTATTTATATGGTGGATTACATTGACAGATTTCCTT
>NC_022016.1:62518811-62520133 GCF_000317375.1 Microtus ochrogaster | reverse complement strand
GAACTCACAGAGATCCGCCTGCCTCTGCCTCCCGAGTGCTGGGATTAAAGGCGTGCACCACCACCGCCCGGCTGATCGTTGATTGTTAATTCCTGTTATTTTCTGGTTTTGTTGGTAGTGAATGTAGTGTGTTTGTGTTTCCCTTCTTTGTTATTTTCTGGTGTGAGATTATCTATTGCCTGTATTTTTCTGGGTGTGGTTAGCTTCCTTGGGTTGGAATTTTCCTTCTAGTACTCTCTATAGAGCTGGGTTTGTGGTTAGGTATTTTTTAAATCTGGCTTTGTCATGGAATATCTTGTGGGTTTTTTTTTTCTATCTATGATGATTGAAAGTTTTGCTGGGTATAATAATCTGGGCTGACATCCACGGTCTCTTAGTGTCTGCAAAAATGTCTTTCCAGGACCTTCTGGCCTTCAGAGTCTTTATTGTTAAGTTGAGCATACTCTGATATGTTACCTGGCCTTTTTTTTTTTCACCTCTTAATATTCTTGCTTTATTCTGGAATGTTTAGTGTTTTGATTGTATATGGCGAAGGGATTTTTTTTGGGGGGGGAGGGTCTAATCAATCTATTTGGTGTTTTGTAAGTTTCATTGATGGATTTTTTAGTTTGGGAAAGTTTTTCTCTATGATTTTTTGTTGAATATATTTTCTGTGTCTTTGAGCTGGAGTTCTCCTTCTATCCCTATTATTCTTAGATTTGGTCTTATTGTGGTGTCCCAGATTTCCTGGACATTTTGTGTTAAGAATTTGTTGGATCTTTTTTTCAAGACAGGGTTTCTCTGTGTAACAGTCCTAACTGTCCTTGAACTAGCTATACCTTATCTTCAGTGCCTGAAATTCTCTCTTCCATCTCTTGTATTCTCTTAGTTATGCTTGCATTTATGGTTCCTATTCCTTTACTCAGATTTTTCATTTCCAGAATCCCCTCGGTTTGTGTTTTGTTTATTGCCTGTTTTTAAGTTTTCAAGTCTTAAATTGTTTCCTTCAACTCTTTAATTGTTTTTTTTTCTTGACTTAACTGGCTTTGTAAGCCAGAGTGACAGTTTGGGACTTTGTTCTGAATTAATTGAAGAACAACATAGGAATGTCAATGTTTTCAAATTTTTATCTAAAAATATGTTAAGTTGCATTCATAACTATCTTGGGAGACGTGCAACCTGGCCACCGGTCAGACATGCCTACAATGAGTGAAGACATTTATTTTTTGAAATCATTTTCCAGAATGTAAAAGAACACTTATAGCTCAGCTATAGAAAAGATAAATAACCCAATTTTAAAACAGTCAATTTTCATTAACAAATGAATGATAAAGAGAATCATA
>NC_022016.1:62511990-62518711 GCF_000317375.1 Microtus ochrogaster | reverse complement strand
TGGGATTAAAGGCGTGCACCACCACCGCCCGGCTCATTGACAGATTTTCGTATGTTGAACCATCCCTGCATCTCTTGGATGAAGCCGACTCTATCATGGTGGATGATTGGTCTGATGTGTTCTTAGATTCGGTTTGCCAGTATTTTATTGTGTATATTTGCATCAATGTATATGAGGGAGATTGGTCTGTAATTCTCTTTCTTAGTTGTGTCTGTGTGGTTTGGTATCAAGGTAACTGTAGCCTCATAAAAAGAGTTTAGCAACATTCCTTCTGTTTCTATTGTGTGGAGCAATTTGAGGCGTATTGGTATTAGTTTTCTTTGAAGTTCTGGTAGGATTCTGTGCTGTCACCATCTGGCCCTCACTTTTTTGGGGAGGGGTGAGACTTTTAATGAGTGCTTCTATTTCCTTAGGGGTTATTGGTCTGTTTAAGTTGTTTATCTGGTCTCAATTTAATTTTGTAAGTCATACCTATCCAGAAAATTGTCCATTTCTTTTATATTTTCCAATTTTGTGGAGAACAGGTTTTTGAAGTATGACCTAATGATTCTCTGAATTTCCTCAGTGTTTTTTGTTATGTCCACCTTTTTATTTCTGATTTTGTTAATTTGGATATTCTCTCTGCCTTTTGGTTAGTTTGGATAAGGGTTTGTCTAGTTGATTTTCTCAAAGAACCAACTCCTTGTTTCGTTGATTCTTTTTATTGTTCTATTTGTTTCTATTTTATTGATTTCAGCCCTCAGTTTCTTTCCTGTCACTCCTCCTGGGTGAGTTTGCTTCTTTTTGTTCTAGAGCTGTCAGGTATGCTGTTAAGTCACTAGTGTGGGATTTCTCCAGGTTCTTTATGTGGGCACTTAGTGCTATGAATTTTCCTCTTTGCACTGCTTTCAAAGTGTCCCATAAGTTTGGGTATGTTATGCCTTCATTTTCACTTAAAGAAATCTTTAATTTCTTTCTTTATTTCTTCCTTGACTCAGTGGTGATTCAGTTGAGCATGGTTCAGTTTCCATGAGTCAGTAGGTTTCTGCAATTAATGTTGTTGAATTCTAACTTTAAGCCACAGTGATCTGATAAGATACAGAGAGTTATTCCGTTTTTTTCTATCTTTTGAGATTTGCTTTGTGATCAAATATGTGGCCAATTTTAGAGACAGTTCCATGAAGTGCTGAGAAGAAGGTATATTTTGTGTTTGGGTGAAATGTTCTATATGTTTGTTAAATCCATTTGAGTCACAACATCTATTAGTTTCCTCATGTCTCAAGTTTCTGTCTGGTAGACCTATCTGTATGTGAGAATGGGGTGTCGAAGTCTCCCACTATTAGTGTGTGGGGTTTGATTTGTGCTTTAAGTTTTAATAGCCAATAAGGCCTTGGAAAGATGCTCAGTGTCATTGTCTTTAGGGAAATGCTAATTGAATCACAGTGTGATGCTACTTCACACCCACTCATACAACTGCAAGCGAAACATAGTGATGAATATTACAGAAGATGTAGAACGATTGGACTCTTTATACATTGCTGGTAAGGGGTAAAATGCTTCAGACACATTAGAAAACAGTTTGGAAGTTATAACAGCTGGATGTAGTTACTGTATGACCCAGAATTTCCACTCATAGGTATATATCTCCCCACCCCCGCAAAACAGAAAACACATCCCTATGAAACATGAGTGTTTTGGCAGCACTGTTTATTACAGCTCAAAAGTTGAAATACCCTTAACACTCACCAGCCAAGGAGCAGATAAATAAAACTCAGTATATCTACTTAATAAGATATTATTTGGCAACAAAAAAGGAATAAATTGCTGCTTGTTTTGTAGCAGAGCTATACCAGACAGTCGTGACAAGTGAGATAAGGATGGTTTGGTTTCAGTCAGTAGTGCTGAAGTAGAAGGATCTTGGAGCGAGGTGAGAGGAAGCAGGCTTCTTATCTCAGAAAAGTACCACTCTTCTATATGCTGCAAGAAATGTATGCCCTGGATCAGGGTAAGAAATTTATTGCCATCCCCCTACTTGCCTGCAAGGCTCTGGGAAGCAGCAAGTGCCTTAGAACTGGTAGTTGTTATGCCCAAATCTGTGAAGTCTCCCAAAAGCCAACAAGGAGACCAAGTCCTTTATGTAAAAGCAAAGAGCCTTTATTTTATGCAAGTTTGCACTCGGTCTCTCCGCATGTCCAACATATTGGAATAAATGGAGAGCCCCGAGCTCAATTAGAATTGGGTTTTTATAGTAGTAAAGGTGGGGTTGAAGGGTTTCTGAGGTTCAGGACCCCTGATTGGCTGACATTTGTCTAGGGGTGTCCTGGTGAATGTGTGCTGGCAGGTGATCCTATCTACAGTGGTTGGAACGTTAGGCATTTCCTTTGGATGGTCTGTTCTTGGGTGTTGCTCAGGTAATCTTAGTTTGTAGTCTTTCCTACAACCAGGTATTGCTTCAGGGTAAACTGCTGAGTCAGGCCTCCATTAAACTTATTGGTGGCTGATCCTACACTGGCAGGTGATAATGGTTGGAAATAAAGAACTTCCTTTGGGTGATTTGTTCATGTTTAGCTTATCATGGCTGGCTCCTACAGTAGTGGAATCATTTTTGTTTACTTAAGGCTAGAACAAGATAATGTCTTTTCTCCAGATTTTGTTCAGAAGTTAGTAGACTGATTTCATACCTTCTTCCTTCGAAAGTTCTGTTACTGGAAAATCTAGGCCAACCAGGCAGGCCACAGAGCCAAACTAGAGAGCCCCAAGCTGGGAGCCACTGGAAGCCACACATCTCCTGACTGCATCCATGCTGATAAGAAGCATGACTCACTCTGTGGTTGATGCTTCCAGGCGAGTGGGCTATCTGCTCTCATGTGTCTTTCAGAAAGCCATAGCCTTGCAATAGCAGATGGCCAGAAAGACCAAGACGGCAAATACCTTCCACAGCATTTCCAGCATTTACCATTCCTCTTCCCTCCAATAATGCTTCTTTGTCTCCTGCCTCAGTGGGTCCCAGCGTGAGAGTTTTAGCAAGCTTCTTGCCCTGACTAGGAAGCAAGTGACACATGTGGAAGGAATGCGCTTATGCAATCCACTTCAGAAAGCAAGATGTGTCCTGCATGTAAGCCTGTTTGTTCCCTTTCTAATTGTAATGTCTCCTCCATATTTCCTACCTACTAGTCATTAATATGCAAATGTTTAAAAATTCTAAGCAAAATAGAAATGTTTCTTGTGGTAAGAAAAAGGAATGTTTACCTAATGTTCTTTCACACTTCTTATTGTTTCATTTTATTTTCCTATAACTCTAAGTAGGCATGATTATTTTCAGCTTTATTTTACTTATGAGAAAACTGAAACTTAAAGTGACTTGGGATGTGATATGTGAGGAGAGACAACTGTCAGGCCAGTACACTGAGCTACACTGCCCTTACACACAAGCCCCACCCTTTACCCCATGCCTAGTTCTCTACACATTAATTAATTATTTTTCTCAGCCAAATAAGTTTTCCCTCTCTCCCTTCTCTCCTCTCAGTTTGTTCCTATAACCTCCCTTCCCCTCCCTCATCTACTACTCTTCTTTTCAGAAAAGTGCAGGCATGGCATATCAAGTTGCAGTAAGACTAAGCACCTTCTCGTCTATTAAGGCTGGATGAGACAACCTAGTAGGAAGGAAGGGTTCCAAAAGCAGGTAACAGAATCAGAGACAGCCCTTGCTCCTACTGTTAGGAGTCCCACAAGAAGACCAAGCTACACAATTGTAGCATACATGTAGACAGCCTAGGTCAGTCCCACGTAGACTCTCTAGTTAGCAGTTAAATCTCTATGAGCCCTTAAGAGCCCAGGTTAGTTGATTCTGTGGGTTTTCTTATGGTGTCATTGACCCCTCTGGCTCCCATAATACTTCTCTTTCACAGGATTTCTGGAGGTGCACCTAAGATTTGGTTGTGGGTCTCTACACCTGTTTCCATCCATAGCTAGGTGAAGCCTCTCTAATGACAATTGAGGCCTGTATTTTTCAAAGCTTCATTTGAGATCTTAGATTTGGCCTTCCAGGCCCTGGCAGGAAATAGCAAAGAGATAGTGTTTATACTAACAGGGCTCTAAAGTAGGTTCTACGCTCAGTGAGACCACAAACCTGTTTGTCTTTGAAGGAATCATCCTAAATGAGGGAGATTTAACTAGGACTTTGAAGAGACTTAGTCTTTTAAAAGTTCTATGTATTAACAATCTTGGAAACAGGTAGTGAGTGACTCATGACTTTGTCCCCTACTTGATTCCAGAGAGTCAGTTCGTGTACTGCTCAACTCTAGTGCCTATGTAAAGAAAATCCTACATGCTGTTCATAACCTCTTCTTCTCCCCTTTACTAAGCTAGGAATGTGCCTGTTAGCTCCTAAACTCATGACTACAGCTACCAAGTAGCCAACTAATTCAAGGTTCTTGCTTATAAAAAGAAATAGGTTTTTTGGCCTCCTCCCGCCCCCATAATAAGTTTCTCTGCCAATGCAGTAAGCCAGGTCAAGTTGACTTGAAAAAGTATAACAAGTTTATTTGAGCAAAGCAACTTTGGGGCAAGTATTCCAGTCCCAGAGATCAAGGCTGAAGAAGCCCACAGATGAAAGCTGGGAGACTTTATAGGTTGTAAGGCCAGGTGATGACATGTTGGCCACAAGCTGGGTTTGTGCCCAACTATGGTCAAAAGCTGAGCACTTTCGGTGGGGACTTGGGTAGCTATCAACTTCAGGGGAGGAAATTGCAGTAGCCACCAAGAATGCAGACTGGACTTTTTGGCACCTTTCCTTTGTTCGAAGGTTCTCTGGATTTGGAGACAGGGTGGGGTGAGGAATGAGGCTTCCCAAATTAAATCATGATGGAAAGAGCTAGAGGTGTCTACCAAACAAAAAGCAAAGGCTTTATTTGGTTTTTAGCTTATCTTTTGGTTTTCAGGGTTTTGTTTTGAGACAGGGTTTCTCTGTGTTAATGGCTGTAGCTGTCCTGGAACAGGCTGGCCTTGAACTCACAGAGATCCACCACACCTGGTTAGTTTATCATTTTTAAACAACTCAAAACTAAAATAGTGCATGCTTTACTTTTAAATGCAAAAGGTATAAGAAATAATTCATCCCACTTAGCAGACTGTGATGGTAATCAGGCTTCAGTCATCATGTCATTTCACTTCTTCTTGCTTTGATTTGATGCCAGTTTCAATAAAGCATGGCTTCCTAAGTACTTTTATAAGATAAAGAAAACACATACATCCTACATCATACCCATATATTTATTTTTAAAAAATAATATATTGTTATCCTGGATTATACTACACATTAGTCAGTTTATTGGGGCTGTCTACTCAAGTCCAGTGTCTAGTGGAGATACTACCTTTGAGCATACCTGTTGATATACATGGTTAGCCAGGCTTCTTCCATCATCATTTCACCTATTCTACCTGTGACAGGTTTCACTTTGCAAAGAGAAAACTTAAAAATATGACTCAACTTTGGTTAGGTTCGTTATTACCCTCATCTGGGTGGTAAGCAGTTGTTTACATACCAATTCGTCAGACTATATCTTACTTTTTTTTCTCCTGTAAAGTGTTTTCTCTTTTTGTTGTTTTTGTAAAACTATATAGCAAGTAAATATTTATTGCTGTGAAGAGACATAATGATCAAGGCAATTCTTACAAAGGAAAGAATTTTATTAGGGGCTTGCTTACAGTTTTCAGGGCTTAGTCCATTGTCATCATGGCAGGGAATATGGCATCAGGGAAAATAGCAGCAGGCAGATGTGGTGCTAGATAAGTAGCTAAGAGCTAGACATTATGATCACCTGTTCGTAGACTGAGACAGATAGACTGGGCCTGGAATGGGCTTTGAAATCTCAAAGCCCATCCCCAGGGACACACTTCCTCTAACAAGGCCATACCTCCTAATCCTTCTAAATTGTGCCAATCCCTAATGAGTAAGCATTCAAATATATGAGCCTATGAGAGCCATTTTTATTCAAACCACCATACAATGCTATAGTCACTTACAGATTCTGAGACACAAAGGGAGTTGGTTAAAATATAATCCCAGATTATAGATAGGAAAGGATAGAGACAAGAACACCATAGCTAAGGCCAGCTTCAGGTCATATTTGAGTTGTTATTAGCTGGATTAAGGGGACCCTGCTTTTAGAGGTCACAATTTTGTGAGTCAATAGACCTGTTATAACTTTAGAGAACCAATTTGCCAAAGGATCCCTAGGCTGCAGGACTGGAGGTTGAAGATCAGGAAAGTTCCAAATTAACAACTAAACTAAAACCTGAGCAATGGAAAAATAGAGGCAAATTCTATCTAGCAGTGGAAACAGATGAGTAGAGGCTCAGAATTTTGTTTTGGTGAAGTATTTTTTTATTTTATTTTTTATTTGTGTAAGTATTTTGCCTTCATGTGTAACTGGTATTATAGACTGTGGTGAGCCTCCATGTAGATGCTGAGAAGTTAACCTGGGTCCTTTAGAAGACTAGCCAATGCTCTTAGCTGTTGAGCCATCTTTCCAGCTCCAATGGTGGTAAGATGAGGGACAGAGATAAGACTAAAAAGGAAGGCACATGAATGCAAAGTTTTCCATAGTTTTCCACTTGCCAAACCTGGGTCTTTATCTTATAAGCCTTGACGATTGTTGAATGGTTGAAAATGGCAAACTTAGCCGGGCGGTGGTGGCGCACACCTGTAATCCCAGCACTTGGGAGGCAGAGGCAGGCGGAT
>NC_022016.1:62508028-62511890 GCF_000317375.1 Microtus ochrogaster | reverse complement strand
AAACCAAAAAAAAAAAAAAAAAGAAAATGGCAAACTTACAGGTCAGATTCATGTTCAGGAGAATTATCTTGGCAGCACAAGAATGGATGGTGTTAAGGGCTGATGGCAAGAGGCATCAACTAGCAAGCCACTAAAGTCACTAGTATTCCAGGCAACAGAGGAGAAGCAATGCAGGGAGAAAAAGGTGACTGGAAGAGAAAGACTGAAGTCATCTCTCTATTTGTTAATGATGCTAAGATGTAAAGTCTTGACATTTTCACACCTATTTTAAGAGTGGTTTATTTAAGAAACTGTCCCTGTATACTGTGAAATCATATAGGTTTAAACTTGAATCTATGTTAAATTAAATTTCCCTTGCATATGCCACAACATGATTACTTAGTAATTTGGAGGGATAAGGTAGGTTATACTACTGTATGTTCTGATTCCATCTCAATTTATCTTCATGTGAAGTCATCAGTACCGCTTCTATTTACTAACATTGTATTAGCAGATTAAAAACCATTTAACTAGTGTTCTTTTTCTAACATTGGAAACTCAATGGCCAGCGTTAAGAATGGCACACACCACCTCTACATTTATAAATACTTGTACATCTCTCTATGTGGACTACCTCCTGATTGTACTGTGTTTCCATTTCTAATAATCTGTACGACAAGCTCTCTGAAGGAAACTTCTAATAGCTAGGATGCTCCTCTGAGTCTCTTTAGGAAGCATTCAGTAGTCTTGCCAAAAAAAAAAAAAAAAAAGGGGAAAGGTCCGTGAATCTTGGTTAATGAATAAGGTGAATTCTTTTATACCCTAATGAGAACAGTTGATTTTCTCTTTTTACCCCTGATGTTTTATAGTTCCAGCACATGACACGTCATAGCTAATAAACTACCTGTCTCCACTGTATCCCTGAACCAATATACCATTTTCTCCTTCAGTTCACACAACACACATAATATGTCAGTATTTTAGCTTCAGCCTTGTGATCATCACACCCAGAGATGAACTTCATTGTCACTTTGACCTTGGCCTTTATTTGCACATCTCCCCAACATGAGTAGGCATCTCCTAATAGCAGTATGAGGCTCAGTGGAGGTTGTAGAGAATGTCTACCCTAAAGGTAGACTGAAATTTGAAATGGAAAGGCAAGTCTGTAGATGCAAGACACCATAATAAATGGCCTAATATATCATTGCCTTGAGGTTGGAGATACAACTCCATAGAAGAGCACCTGCTTAGCATGTAAAAAGTCCTGGGCTGGGATTCCTTAAATCCACATTTTAAAAAAAAATTGTTCTTAGGCGTGGGGGGCGGTGGCGGGGAGGAGGCGGAAATCCTCAATAAATAAAAAAATTAAAAAAAAATTGTTCTTAGGCTAAAGAAAGCTGGAATGTGTTTGTATGACAGTGGCTGATCCACAGACGTTTGCTCACAGTGTTCTGGTAGAGGACCTTTCAGAGGAGCCTGAACGGGCTTGGCCAAACAGTTGAGCAGCCCAGCTGAGAAGCTACAGCCCTCTTCTTTTTGGGTTGCTCTTTTTACTTTTAGCTTTGGCCAAGTCTGTCATGCCTTTGAGTTTTGGTAGCTTGAGCTTTTGAAGTTGACTTGTGACCCCATCATGAATGATTTTAGTTATCTTTCTACTTACCCACTTGAAAGTCTCTGGGAAAATATGGTGCTTTATAGTTGCAGAAGTCTTCTGCCCAAGCCACAGGGATGAGAATCAGCTGTATAAAAAGCTAGGACATGGAGTGTTGGGGCTTAGTTAGCAGGAAGCAGGAGGCAGTCAGACTTTAGTAAGAAAACTGAAGTTCAGAGTAATAGAGTTTCCGTCTTGGCATAAGCCCAGCTGGTAACATACATCAGAGCCCAGCCAAGCTGAACAAAGCTAAGAGAGAACACAGCTTCTAAATCACTATGCTTAGGGTGAGGAGAGACAGTTTTAGGTCAGACAGCTTCTCCCTACTTCAGTTGTTCCCATTTCACACACACACACACACACACACACACACACACACACACACACACACACACACACGATTGTTTTACATTTTAGTCATCTGTTTCTAATTCCATATGCTTTGTTGGTGCTATAGAGAAAAATAAAACTAATGATAACTCCTTCTTTGGGACAGCTATGGCTGCTAACTAAGGATTATTTAGAAAAACATAGAAAGTATAGAATCCCGAAGTTCTTTATTATCACATAATAGACATGTTTAATTCCTTATCTTCCTTCAGGTCTTTCTTCCTTCAGTTTTATGTTCCATGTTTTCTTTTTAATTAATGATATGTTAAACATATTTAGGCATCCTTTTCTATGCCATATTGGAGAGGCTTAAGTTAGGGTCACAAAAATACATGACTGTCAAAGAAGTAGAATATAAGAACCTTGACTTAATATTGCAGACCAAATATTCTTATTTTTAAAATGTATCTTTCATATTTAACCAAGAATCTTTCTATTAAGACCAGCCAAGAAAAAGTATCTAAGTGGCGTTTTGCCTGCTACCATCATGTTTTTATATGGGAAACACAGATCCAGGGATCTAAGAGGCTAGCATTATATAGCATACAGATATAACCTTCCTAACTAGAATTATTGTAAACCAGAGGGAATTAGGTTGTTTGTTCTTTACCAGTTTTCTAGTATTCTTATATGTATTCTATTATCCAGAAACAGACTTTATCTGGAGTTGTGACTTGGAGCTCAAAAGTATTCCTTAAGGAAGAGAATGCATGTAATCTATCCAAAGCCTGTGCCTAATGCTTTAGGAACTGCATTTAATGTAGATTAACCTCTAAGGACATTAAAAACAAAGAACTATATAGGTGATGGCGGCACACACCTTTAATCTCAGCACTCTAAGGCAGAGGCAGGCAGATCTCTGAGTTTGAGATCAACCTGGTCTACAAAGTGAGTTCTAAGACAGCTAGGGCTACTACACAGAGAAACTCTGTCTCAAAAAAAGAAAAAGAAAAAAAGAAAAAGAAAAGGAACTGTAAAAAGCCCCCAACATACAGCAAAATCCTGAAGTGAAATACTGGATTATATATCATAGCTATTAACCTAACACCTACAATGGGTGAAGTACAATTTTAGGAAGTATAGGTAACAATATTGTCCTTAGTAAGTTATCTTCCTCATAATATAAAAAAATAAGAGGCTGAAGAAAAATTCAGTTGTATAGTGTTTGCCAGTATGTGTGAAGCCCTGGCTTAAATCCACAAAAGAAGAAAGACGAGAAAAGAAATAAGCACATACTAATATTTTTTCTAGGGGGGAAAAAAGGATAAAGGAGAATGGGAAATAACTATTGCCAGAGGTTTGTTCTATATAAAATGGTCATGGGAACTTTTACTAGAAGGTATTGTTTGGGCAGATATATTGATACTTGTGCAATAAGACTTTTCCTGGGAAGATGCAGCACACAGGTCTACTCACTCCAGATAGGGAGCCCACAACAGTCCAAAGTATAGATATCCCTAAAAATCCAGCTTGGTTGACCAATAAGTTTTATTGGGGTTATTTATAGGAGTATGGGTGACAGCAGCATCACCAAATCCCACCCCAGAATGGGTAACATCTCAAACCTAAAGCACACTTCACAGCCTACAGACAGCCCAACAGACTGGGGCAGCTAGTCTGGTCTCAGAATCTTCTTTCCAGTTTGGCTTGTCTGAGCATCTTCATTATGACTTGCCTCCTCTGAGAGCTACTCTCAGCAGTCTATTGTTTATTCTGGGAGGGAGGAGCCTACTAAATCTGGTCAGTTTCAGAGACTTCCTGAAACTATTTTGAGTTATCTCCCTGCTTAAAAAGCTTCCTTGTGCCGGGCGGTGGTGGCGCACGCCTTTAATCCCAGCACTC
>NC_022016.1:62490629-62507893 GCF_000317375.1 Microtus ochrogaster | reverse complement strand
ATCTCTGAGAGAATTGTTATGCAACAATACTTAGGAAAAATAAATTCAGCAACTTTCATGAAATATGTTAACATTTTTTGTTAATTTCAAACTAATTTACTTGGTACATTATTTCATTTTCAATCTGTGCCTGTCTTTTCCTGTAAGGTTTGATGCAGACAACAAAGACTTTGGACCTTGTTTTTACTTCAGTCAGCTAACCTGAATCTTTTAATTAAAGAATTAAGACATTTAAGATTATTGTTTGGGGCTCGCCTCCGCGTGCCCGGTTCGCCGGTGCGTCGTCGGTCGCGGGCCCAGCCAGAAAAAAAAAAAAAGATTATTGTTGAGAGGTATTTCCAGGCTCTTATAATTTAGTTGGTTTGAATAATGTCTGTACTTTTCTTCCTTTTTCATTTTAGAAGTTTTCTGCTTAACTGAGTAGACCAAGTTCTGTTTTTCTGATTCTCATATGTCCATCTATTCTTACTGATAGTCTCTGATTCCTACTGATGCTATTAGATTTTCAGTATAAAAAATCTTTTAACATAATTCTGTCTTAATAGAAAATTTGCAGCAGAAATACAAAGAATTTTCCTATATCATTAACCAAGATTCTCCCCAAATTACTGTTGCATCAACCTCTCAATATATGATGCATATTTTTTCTTGATATTTCCATTTCATTACTATATATCATAACTTTAATTATGTGATTCAGGCTGTAACTATCCATTTCTTTACCACAGAGTTGTTTTTCCCTTGTAATTGTCTTATGAGAAAATTCTTAGGGCTAGATAGATGGCTAAGAGGTAAAGAGCACTGGCTCTTCTTTCAAGGTTCTAAATTCATGTCCCCAGCAACCACATGATGGCTCACAACCATCTGTAATGAGATCTGGTGCCCTCTTCTGGTGTGCAGCTATAGATGTCAGGCAGAACACTATATACATATTAAATAATAAATGGTTTAAAAAAGAGAGAAAATTTTTAGAGATTATAAATGTCCTGCTTTTCTTTTTCATTACTTTTTCTTAATTTTAGTTATCATACAGAATAATAGATTCCATTATGACATTGTCATGTATATATATTTTTGTATTCTAAACCTAGATTTAAATCTGAATGTCACATATGAGAGAATATGCAGTATTTGTCTTTCCACAAATATCTTCTTTTTCATCAAATTTTCAAGTTTTAGCATCTATGAGTACATCTTGCGTAAATCAATTATTTCTTAATTATTTCCCAATTTTTTTAATTTTCTCATTTTATTTGTACTCATTAACTGAATTACCATGCTAATTAAGCCAGTTAAAATTTTTAGTTTTTATCAATGGCCAGACCAAGAGTGGGCTCATACTTCTGAAAAGTCTTAGTACTCAAGCTCAGAGATATGGCATTTTTAAAGACAAATCTCCAATTACATCAGTAGGGGCTAGGGGAAGGAATTGGTGTGTGTAGCGGGGGGACTAGTAACATCTTTTATTGTAAAGCTCAGTGATACTTTCCAGATACTACATAAAACATTTGGGCATGGTCAAGGTCATAGACAAACCCTAGAAGGGTTGCTAAGGCAAATGTGGCTGTAAAGGGTGGAAGGCTGATAAGTGACCATGCAGGCATGAAGTAAAGTTAGGCTAGGATGGCATTACCATAGTTCTAAGCTGAATTACGCAGTAAGAGCTTTCCCTTTCCCCTATTTAGTTAGTTATTTAGTTACATTCTTACTTAACTAGTCATAATTTTTTACTGTCAACTGTTTAGATGTTCAGGCTGTCCGCCATTTAGTAAGTAAAAGCTTCTTGTGATGTACTCATGTGTTCTTTCTGATCTAGATGTCCAGGCCACCTTGTATCTTCCACACCCACCAAACTGTTATGCAAAATTCTACCAGTCTTCTTGAAACTGGATCCTTTAGAGTCACGCTGGTTTTTGTTTTGTTTTGTTTTGTTTTCAGTGTAGATCCTTGACAGCTTTTACTACATTTTCAAAAGTTAATATGATCAAGTTAATTAGCACATGAATTGCTGCTCCCAGGGCTTCCTTGAGGAGGAAGATGTGTTGGTGAGAGCAGTTCTAGCTGTTAGTTGGAGTGAGAGGTACATTGCCTCAACAGTCAGGAGCAGAAAGGTGAATGCTGGTGCTCACTGGCGCTCTCCCTTTTATTCAGAGAGAGATTTCTTTCTTCTGGGCTACATGACAGTACCAAAGACTAGAATCATGGCCAGCTCTTCCACTTTAATTTTGATGATGCTTGCTTTCCTCACTTGTTAGAGGAGGTACTGTCAGTGTTACAAGATTGTCATGAAGGCCAAGTGGAACCCCAAGTATATAAGAACTTAAGTATTGTTGATTAGGAAGTTAATTCTTTCCACCTTAGAAACACCAAAATGTGTTGGATTATATTCATGTGTTTCATCTTTCTCTGATAAAGACAATCATAAATTGACTAATCACTTACATCTAGAAAAGTGAGAAAAGATAACAAATTCAAGGTCACATCATAAGGGACAGAACTAAAATTAGATCCCTAATTCCTTGATACTATCCTTTTTTACTTTCTTTTTTTTTTTTCAAGCAGGATAATTAAGTTAGAATGTGGCAAGACAGATCAGGGCTTCCTAATAGGAAGAGCTTCCAGATCTTCCCTCGAGATAGCTTCTTCAAATCTAGTTATTAAGAAGCTGTTAAACTCTCCTGAAGCCTCACCTCAGTGTTGCTCACAAAAGACATGCATAACATGGTTTTTAAGAGCTGTCCAATAAAATCATTTGTTTTCTTCTGTCCAGATCTTTGAGTCCAGTGAAGGCAACTTTTTCCCTAGTTTCATAGTTGTGCACCACACTATGTATGCTTAACCCTCAGGGAAAGAGAGAAGCAAACTATTAGTACTACTGAAAAGAGCTGAGACAGGGAACTGCTCTTCTCTTGTTATCTGGCTTCATTTCTTTTTTTTATTTTTTAATATTTTTTAATAGATTTTTATTGAGCCCTACATTTTTATCTGCTCCCCTCCCTGCCTCTTCCCTCCCCTTCAACCCTCCCCCAAGGTCTCCATATGGCTTCATTTCTATTCTGTCTCAGGTACCCACTGAGAGCCTTGTCTGTCAGGTGATTCATTACCTCCCTACCCCACTTAGGTTCATGGGCTTTCACTGTCTTGGGACTCATAAAAACCAGTTTAAAGGGAAGCCGTTTGGCTGGTTTAGTTACTCAAGCTAAGGTATAAAATAAGTAGAGTGCTGAATTTAATGAGGGTTAGGTTCTTTCTATGAAAATAACACTGATCACCATTAGAAACCATTTGTACTTTATACAAGGATTTTTCCTTTATTTTTTTCTTTTTGTATCTCTCTGTGTGTGCATGTTTATATGTACAAATAAGAACATGCATGTGTGCTCATGACTTTGGAGGCCAGAGGACAAACTTGGCTACCATTCCTCTTCAGGCACTATCTTGGGTTTTAGAAACAAGGTCTCTCACTGGCCTAGGGCTTATCTGATTAACCTAGGCTGACTTCTCAGCCAGTCCCAGGGATTCATCTGCTTCCTTCTCCTCAACACTGTGGTAACAAGCATATATCACCTTGCCTGGCTTTTTATGTACATTCTGGAGATCAAACTCAGATCCTCATGTTTGGGCAGCAAACACTTCACTAATTAAGCTGTTTCCCTAGAAGTCTCCAGACCACACACTATGAGTACTATCTTCATAACCTTTTTGAGACAGTCTCATTCTGTAGCTCAGACTGACCTTGGCCTCACCACAGTCTACCTTCCTTGGCTTCCCAAGTACTTGTGTTATAGGCATAAGCCACCATTCTTAGCTTACATAACATACAAAATATTCCCCCTTCCTTTATTTAAATGTATGTGTGCTGTAGATTAAACCCAGGACTCATGATGCCCATGAGCACATGCTTTGCCAGGGAGCTGTGCCCCGGCCTAGACACATCTTACTAATAGTGAGTATTTGGATCATTTAAACTTGCCATTTATTAAAAATAATTTTACTATGAACATTAATACACATATGCTGATATATATATATATATATACACACACACACACACACACACACATACAAGAACCTCCCTGGCATTTATACCTGTGGTTGGAATTGCTAAATCATAGCGATAAATACATCCTCTGATTTATTCAGTAATGTGTATGATGCCCTACTCGTGACTCAGCAAGCCACACTTGACATCAGATATTACCAGAATCATATATAAATCTTATCAATTGATCTAATATTCCTTTTCAAAATATATCTTCCCCCAGGCTCTAAACCAAACCATATATTGCATTAACTGTATGTCATGTTCACTTTCAGAATCTAGAATAGCTCTTGTATTTTTCTCTCTACATTGACAAGGCTAGTTGTTTTGTTAACTGAATCTCAATTTTGGTGTGTCTGACCTCAAGATAATTGATTTGAAGCTGAGATGATAAATATGTGGTATTCTCAGTCCATCAAGTTAGAAGATAGACTGGACGTGTTCCAGGTGGAATGATATTTGGTTAGCAGGTTGAGGTGCTAGAACACTTCTCTTGATTTCTGGGACTTCACACTCATTTTCTTTTGGATTCACTTTTGGACCACTCTTTAATCTCTTTGCCAGCTCTTCTGTCTAACTGATGTACATTAATGTTAGAAACTATCTTTTTCCCTCTTCTCTTGATTATATATTCATACTCAACAAAATCTTACTTAGTGAAATGATTTTACATACCAGTAAACACACTGATGATTCTCAAATTTTTATCTTCAGTTCTATCATCTCCTTTGGATTCCTGATATATAACTCCCTAATTAACATCTCCGTATTTTAATATCGAATAGACAGCTCATAAGAAACAATTTTAGCCGGGCGGTTGGTGGCGCACGCCTTTAATCCCAGCACTTGGGAGGCAGAGGCAGGCGGATCTCTGTGAGTTCGAGACCAGCCTGGTCTACAAGAGCTAGTTCCAGGACAGGCTCCAAAGCCACAGAGAAACCCTGTCTCGAAAAACCAAAAAAAAAAAAAAGAAACAATTTTAGAATCTCAATTCTGGATCTCTTTCTCTGGTGTTTTCCACCTCAATAAAAGGCATCATTAATCTCCCAACTGTCCCAGCTAGTAACATTGTTTCACATATAACTCCTCTTTTTCATTAGATATGATTTTAATTGGATGTGTTCAATATGCTTTTGTGGTTTGCTTGCTAATTTCTTGCTTCCTGACATCCAGTCAAGTCAACTCTTCCTTCAAATGTACTCTGAATCCAATCACTGTTTCTCTAGTAATACCAAGATTTCAATGCACCATTATACTTTGGTGGGGTATATGTGCATGTATGCATGTGTGCACGTATTTACATGTGTATAATGGTTACCTGACCCATACATGCACATTGGAGGCCAGAGGCCAACTTCAGGTGTCTTCCTCTATTGCTTTCTACTTGCCCCCTTTTGAGACAGAATCTCACTGAACGTGGAGCTTGCCTTTTAGGCTAGACTGGGTGGCTAATGAGTCTCTGGAATCCACTAGTGTCAGAGGTGCACACCACTAGGACCCTGGGTTTAGACGTAAGTCCTTGTGCTTGCATAGGAAGTGTTTAGTAGCTAGCTACCCAGCTTGATCTGTTCATTCCTACTGCTTTTCTTCTCTAATCTATTCTCCACATTGCCAACTCATGTCCAGCTATGCTAACTTCAAACACTAACATGTTCCCATGTTAGAATATCTATTTGTTACACATTAGACTTACCAAAACAGTTTTTGACAACTCTTCTGTGGGGTCTTCGTAGGCTTGCTCTTTGGAACAGTGCTTAAATCTCTTCTCTTAAAAGAATGCTTCCCGCCGGGCGATGGTGGCGCATGCCTTTAATCCCAGCATTTGGGAGGCAGAGGCAGGCGGATCTCTGTGAGTTCGAGACCAGCCTGGTCTACAGAGCTAGTTCCAGGACAGGCTCCAAAGCCACAGAGAAACCCTGTCTCGAAAAACAAAAAACAAACAAAAAAAAGAATGCTTCCCAAACAATGTAGTATCCTTACCCTACATGAATCATAGCACTTGTCAGTACCTGGTACTCTGATAAATATTGTTCACTTTTCATTTCTCCCACTGAGTTGATCAGTGAAAACTATGTCTGCTTTGTTCACTGTTCTATTCCCAGGACTCAAAACAGTATATAACCCATAGCAAGTGCTCAATAATTATTTTTGTAATGAATTAGGTATTCCTTATCTCTAAATGTCTAAATTTAAGGAGAAGATGAATGAATGACATAAAACTAAGTAGTCCACAGAATACTTTAGAAGTGCTGACCTAGCCGGGCGGTGGTGGCGCACGCCTTTAATCCCAGCACTCGGGAGGCAGAGGCAGGCGGATCTCTGTGAGTTCGAGACCAGCCTGGTCTACAAGAGCTAGTTCCAGGATAGGCTCCAAAACCACAGAGAAACCCTGTCTCGAAAAACCAAAAAAAAAAAAAAATTAAGAGCAAACATTTTAAGTTGAGGAGAAATGATTTCCATTTTCATGTTTCACACACACTGCACTAATCATGGTAAAATCTCAGCCACATTGATGTCACCTTGGCTGTCAGGGTTCACTTTGAAAACAAAAGTTCTTGCCTCACTGAGTAGCCAGGGAGAGGCACCACTTCTCTTCTATTATATCTTAATTCTCATCAGAAAAAGACTATAGACTCCTGAGATCTGTCCCAGTTGTGAGCCTCTGGTTCTAGCCACAGGATTTACCTTGAACTTGGCTTCCCTAAGATACTTAGGGAAATCTTTAATATTTTCCTGTATCTACTAGAAATGATTAAAAAAAAACTTATATTGTAGCCAAAATAAATTCAATTTATTTTGTAATTTTCTAAGCATTTAGGTCAAATGTCAAGAAACTAGGACAACCTCCCTGGACAGAAATGTTATTTTTCCTTCTGTCTGGGATAGTGTCTTGGCTGATATTATGTCAACTTGATACAAGCTAGAGTCATCTGAAAGGAGGGAACTTCAATTGAGAAGATGCCTCCATAAGATCCAGCTGTAAGGCATTTTCTTAATTAGTGATTGATGGGGGAGAGCCCAGCCATTGTGAGTGGTACCACCCCTTAGCTGGTGGTCCTGGGTTCTATAAGAAAGGCAGAGCAAGCCATGGGAAACAAGCCAGTAAGCAGCACCCCTCCATGGCCTCTGCATCAGCTTCTGCCTCCAGGTTCCTGCCTTGTTTGAGATCCTGTCCTGGCTTCTTTCAGTGATGTACTACAGTACGAAAGTATAAGCCCAATAAACCCTTTCCTCCCCAGATTGCTTTTTGGTCATTGTGTTTTGTCACAATAGAAACCCTAATTGAGACAGGTGGAAATACAGGAAGAGGGATAATAGAATGAGTCTTTTTCTTACAGTTGTGATTCCAAAGAATCCTTCCCCTGCATCTGATGTGAATACTGAGAAGCCCAGCATCCACAGCACCAAAACTGTCTTGGAGCATCAACCAGGGCAGAGGGGGCGCAAACCAGGAAAGAAGCGGGGCCGAACACCCAAGATCCTTATTCCCCATCCCACCTCTACCCCATCCAAGTCAGCTGAACCTTTGAAATTCCCAAAGAAGAGGGGTCCCAAACCTGGCAGTAAGGTAGGTAAAAATGTGGGCTTCTCAGAAAGAGGTATGGGACAGCAAAGAGGCAATTCAGCCACACATTTCATCTCGAAAAGGAGCACATGTAGCCATCTTGTCCACCTAGTTGGTGGTTTTTAAGAGAAATCTAGATCGTCATCTCTGTTTAGCGCTTACCTGTAGTTTACTAATGTTAGAGATAGGATAGTAGGGATAGGAAACCAATTTTAGTTTTTGAGAGAGTCAATCCAATGTCTTCCACACATAAAAGATCCTGCTTCTCATTAACCTTCACAAAATAGATGCCTAGCATGTAAATAGAGTATATTAATTCTTTAAATGTATTTCATTTGCTATTGCAAAGATTTCTTTTTAAAACTTCATTTAATTATTTAATGTCAGACTATATTAGATGCTATTACATTCATATCATGATCATCACAATGCTCTGGGAGACTATTAGCATTACTTTATTATGAAGTAAATTAAAAGTTAGACATGTGAAATGATTTTCCTAAGACCATATAGCAAGTGAATGACAAAGACTACATTGACTGGTTTCTACATCTAGTTCCAAGATCGCCACTACACACACACCTAAGGGTTATATACTTTCCTCTAATGTAGGAAAAGATCAAGTCAAGCTTCACTGAGCATGGTTACTGAATGAATGTACTACTTCTTAAATCATTCAGTGTTTCCATGGATAGCTTCCCTAGCAAAAGCAATGGTGTGAAAAAAAACTCCTCTGGGGCCCTTGTTATCATCTCTCCTCCACTTATTTCCTAATGATCAAGGGTTTCTCAAAACCTCCTTCTGAATTTGATTACTTGAATCACCCTGTGGAAATGCTGTCCTGTTCTTTCTGGACCTCCATTGCAGTCCCATATTTTCCCTAGAGTTGGTTATTTGGCTGATTTGCTATGCTTGTTAATAACTCTAGCTAATATTAGTCCTTGTGGAGTATAAGCCCCTCAAGGTCAAGTACCTAACCTTCTCTTCTCTTTTCCTCCTTGTTTCTCATTCTCATGGGAGATGTTCTGTATACGTAAGATGGATGGGTGGATGGACGGACGAATGGATGGATTTTAGTCGTGATGCTACCTCTCTTAATTGTCCCTTTTTTTTTATTGGATTTAAATTCTCAATGTCACTGCTTACTCTTTCTGTATAATATTCACTGCTAATACCTAGCCCTGGTCCTGCAGTGTTAGTACGACGACGACGACCACTGCTGCTGCTGTTACTGTATCACACAGAATTACTTCACTCCCTCTTCTCTTTCTCTGCTGTAGAGGAGGCTGAATAAAGGTCCTAAGAATGCAAGGCCAGAGAGGCTTGGTTTTGATTACGTGGGCATACCTCGAGGGTAGTCAAAAGAGGGAATGTGTGTATCAGACTCCAAAAGCAAAGTAAGAGAGCAAATTGAAATTAAAACAGAAAGTCTTTGTTTCAGTATATAAGGAGCTATCTCAAATAGTAGTAAGCTCCCGTAATTACAAGTGTTTTCTCAGGGACTAGGTGCACTGCCAGGGATCTGTTTCAAGAAAAATAAGGCAGAAATATTGAAGATGATTTTTTTTCAGAAAAATCTTTTATTTTATATGTTACCTGTCACCAAAAAAATCCTTTTAAATTTGTTTTAGCATACATTTTGGTAGTTAACAAAGTACAAGCCATTTAAATATATTCTAGAATTTCTTTTCAAAATAAAACAGAATAAGTAGAAAAAAACATTGAAACCATAGAATCAGAATGCTAAATATTAAAATTACTATAATCTTCAGTTTTTTATCATAATTATTATTGATTCTTTAAGAATATCATATTATGCACTCCAATCCCACTCATTTCCCAGTCCCTCTGCCCTTCACTCTTGTAACGGCCCCTCAAGGGAAACCTTAAAAGAAATAACAAAAATATAATAGAGATAAATAAATATAAATAAGAGTATTAACTAAAAAGCAAACTTAAAAAGACCCAAAAAAACAAGAAAACTGACTCAAGGAAGTAACACTCTGAGAAGAGTGTTGGTGAGGGTCCAGTGTTCATGGTGTACTGGAAGCCAGAGGCCTTGAGCCTGGCCAGCAACACATTACATAGTGAACATAGTAAAGCTGTTTGCACAGAAGGGTATACTACATGGTACACAGTAGCTCCTGTGCCACAAAGACAAATGGAAAGGTGAGAAAGATGGAGGAGCAAAGTGGTTTTGTTTGTTTGTTTTTATTTTCTTGTTTTTGAAGATGATTACATTATAGGGCTTTCAATATCCTTTGAAAACTGAGAACTCAGTTATTATGATTTCTCTGCTCTGCACCCTTCAGGAAGTCAAAAACATAGTAGCCATTCTTTTGAAAGTAAATATTCTCATGGTATCATGATTTGTATCCTAACATCTGACCCCTTTTACTCTTTGCATAATCATATAAAAGTATATGCCTTCCATGTGGTGACACCTCTTCTTTTGAAACAGAAAGTCTTAGAAACCAGACACATTTAGGTTTTGTCTCATCCCCATTTATGGTCACTGTGTGACTTTGGAATAACTTCTTTCAGTAAGGTGTTAAGGCCCCTTACCCCCTGTTAAGTGGAACTAAGTTTGTAGGTGGAGACTGCTTGTTCATTCCCGGCCAACTAGACCTGAATAATCACAGAGAAACTATATTATTTCAACACTGTTTGGCCTATTAGCTCAGACTTCTTATGAACTATCTTAAATTAACCCATTTCTATTAATCAGTGTATCACCACAAGGTTGTGGCCTACAAGTGAAGTTCCGGTGTCTGTCTCCTTAGGCAGCTACATGATGTCTCCCTGACTCCTCCTCCTCTCTCTCTCTCCGTATTCTTCCAGACTGTATATATTCTGCCCTGCCATAGGCCGATGCAGCTTCTTTATTAACTAATGGTAATAAAACATATTCATCGCATACAGAGGGGAATCCCACATCAAAGTTAATGCATGTATCTGTGTAATACATGTAATTACACCTATCTAAAATGCTAATGATACCTTCCATCTTTCTGCTTTCTTCTACAACATTCCGGTACTCAGCTCACCAGACCGCTCTTTGAGAGAACCTGAAATCCTAGTACCAACTCATTGAAGTTGAACTTGTATTTATTTACCTTCTATTATGACTTCCTACTTACATGGAATTCTACTTTCAGGAATACCTGATATTGTAAGCATATGTCCATTTCTAATAAGGGTTTTGCATGATAACTTCCTCATGTGAAGCCATTTGATGTATGACCACTGCCATCAGCAGATCTCTCTAGATTAAATTATGTGTCCTTAGAGGGCAGAGTACCTTACACAAATACTTTGTGAAAGATGATTTTTGGATCTTGGTAATAGTTGTTTTCCTTGTATACCTAAAGGCTTTTAGAAACTGTTTTTGGAAACATTCCAAACATTGGAGTTCCAGCAAAAAATAATAATAATAATAGGTTTCTCTCAGATCTTCTTAATTACACCCTTTTTGGTACTCTATACTGTATGCTTCATGATAAACATTTATTAATACTTATATTTCTGGTGCCATGTGAGGAATGGCACTCAGACCTTCACGGAGTCCTAGGTCAATAGGGAGCATCAGTGTGCAAGCAGGTAATGGTAGCACATGGACAGTACAAAGTATGGAGCTAAGAGGAAAAGTAAGAGCTTTCTAGATGGACATAAATTTATAACATGAAAAGAGAACATTTCCTGTTGAAAAGAAAGCTTAAGATTGTAAGATGTGAGCCATATAAAACCACAGAGTTTTAGAGAATTCTAACTGGGGACTGGGAAGGAATAGCAGGTAATGAGTTGAGGGGGGGGGCAGAGGAAAGTATCTGGTAGGGTCAGAAGGTCCAATTCCATTTAGAGAAAGAAACAAAATAACATTAACCCATAGCATTATGCTTTCTGCTTTTATCTGCCCAATTTACAAAAGATTTAGAGTTCTTATGATACTGAATCTAGCATAAAAGTGCATTACTACAGAGAAACCCTGTCTTGACAAACAAAGTGCATTAAACAGAAAATGTTAATTTTTTTAAAATATTTATTTATTTATTTATTATGCATACAATATTCTGTCTGTATGCCTGAAGGCCAGAAGAGGGCGCCAGACCTCTTTACAGATGATTGTGAGCCACCATGTGGTTGCTGGGAATTGAACTCAGGACCTTTGGAAGAGCAGGCAATGCTCTTAACCACTGAGCCATCTCTCCAGCCCCCCAGAAAATGTTTATTAAGTACTTTCAATATGTACAACTTTGGGGCCAGTTACTGAGTAGCAAATAAAATGTGGTTCCATTAATAAATATGTTTGTTTCATGGGTGTAGTGAGTGCTAGGAATAGAGAAATGAAAAGAGAAAGTACCATGCACGGGTAGCAAACTTTTCCCATCCATTTTAACAGAGGAAACCTCGGACTTTGCTGAGCCCACCACCCACCTCACCAACAACCAGCACCCCTGAACCGGATACCAGCACTGTTCCCCAAGATGCTGCCACCATCCCCAGTTCAGCCATGCAGGCCCCCACAGGTAAGAGCAGAGGATGGAACTAGCTCCAGTTTGTCTCTGAGGCATAGTGTCTACATTTCCTCTTGTCTTCTACCAATAACTAACCCTGTCTATGTGTAAACCTAGGTTTAGAAAAATTCCTTATAGCTTTTGAAATATAAAACTTTCATTTTGTCAGAGCAGTAAGAAAACACATGCACAAAAAAAAAAAAAACTGGGGTAATTGTTCTATGAACTCAAAGCTGTGAAACTGGGGCTGGTTGCAAAGAATAGGAAAACATTCAAAGCTTGCTGGCCCCGTTTAGAGTAATTACTCATCTTGCTTAGTTGGGTCATTTCCTTATTAATGGTCCCTTTTACCTTTCAGAAGCCTTGTAGCATGAGGCTGCCACCATTTCAATATAGATGAAAAGCTTCTGAGTTTTAAAAAAAAATCATTAATGGAGGCAAACCTTGATACAGTGAAAATGAGTTTTACTTTGGGTACCAGACAATGAATGATTGATTCAAAGTAAAATCTGGTAGCTGATGAGAATGGGTAATCAACCTGGTGTGTGTGTGTGTGTGTGTGTGTGTGTGTGTGTGTGTGTGTGTGTGTGTGCGCGCGCGCGCAGTACACTGGCTGATTGATACATGCAAAAGTCATATGTGTCCCCATTTTATAAAATACCTATCAAGGTAGCTGCAAAATACCTGTAACCTTTAGTGCATATACATATCCATTTCTTTCCCTTTGTCTTCAAGACCTGAAATTCTCTCTTCTATGTCTTCATCTTCAACCTTCATTGCTGAGGTTTTTTTAACTTCCTAAATTTTTCATTTTGAATTTTATTTCAACTTGACTTTTTTTTAGCAATTCTATTTATTTCCTAAATTGTACTTTCAGATCTTAAGTTGTTTTCATTATTTCATTGAACTCTTTCTGTTTTCATGGTCTTCATCAAGGCATTTAGTAATGCCCACTTCAAGCTCCTCAGAGCCTACTACAATAGGTCTGATGGCTTCTGCTGGAGAAGTATTGTCTTGGTTGTTCATGTTTTTGTTTCCACTGGGATATAGGCAGCTAGTGTTATGACATTTGAGATGCTTCTGGGTATAAATATCTAGCCTTACCTTTGATGGGTGGGTGTTGTCTTAGTTAGGGTTTCTGTTGCTGTGAAGAGACACTATAATCATGACAACTCTTATAAGGAAAACATTTAATTGGGTGGCATACAGTTCAGAGGTTCAGTCCATTATCATCAGGTTGGGACATGGTGGCATTAGGGCAGACATGGTGCTGGAGAGACTGGTAAGAGTTTTATATCTTGTGCAGGCAACAGGAAGTGAACCGAACACTGGGTATAAGACCTCAAAGCCCACCCCCACAGTGACACACTTCCTCCAACAAGGCCATACCCACTCCAACAAAAGCACAACTCCTAATATTACCACTCCCTTTGGGGGCTATTTTCTTTCAAACAACTACAAGTGTGTTTTGTTCTTTCATTGCTGTTTCCCCATTCTGGGTTCTAGTCAAGTATAGCATCTATGGGGTCCCTGGTAAAGAGCAGTTTTGGATTCCAACCAAGTGTGACAACTATGTGTCCCTTGTAGAGAGTGGTTCTCTACATCAGCAGGGAGTCTCAAAGGAGTGGGGATAGACTAGATATGGAAAGAATGAGAATGGCTATGGAGAACTAGGTTTTCCCTGGACCCACACCAACAGGGGATTCATAATATCATTATCCTTTTACTAATATATGACATGTAGCAATGTCTTCTTTACCGCTTCTGATAGAAGTTACTGGTGTTATACCCTTTATCTTTTCACAAAACCAACTTTTGGTTTTTTGGGGTTTTTTTCTAATTGTTTTTCTTTAAATTTCATTAGTTTCTCTAATTTTTATTCTCTTCTGCTTAGTCTGGGTTTAATTCCTTTTTTTTCTTTTTAGTTTCTTTGGGTGTAAATTTGTATTGCTGACTTTGATTTTTCTTTTCTAAATCTTTTTGTGTACTTTGCTTCTCACAGGTTTCAGTATGATTTTTTTGCATATTGATTAAGATAAAATATTTTTAATTTCTTATACTATTTACTTGTTTTATGTGTTTTTTAGGGATATGTTGTTTTAACGACCACATATTTGGGTATTTCCTATCTTAACTCTACTGTGACATGAAAGAGTACACTGTTTAGTTTCTGTTTTAAATTTGTTCAAGTGTTGTGTAGCCCAGGATGTGGTTTGCCTTTCTCACTGGTCTTTGTGGGCTTGAGCTACTGTTATTGGATAAAATAGTTATTTGATATCAATTATAGCCAGTTGATTTATGGTACTATTGATTTCATTTATATTCTTGCTAATTTTATTTTTATTTTCCTGCTGTATCTATTCATTTCTGATAGAAGGTTGCTGAAGTCTCCATCTACAATAATTGATTCCTTGTAGTTCTATCTGGTTTTCTGGGTGTTTGGTTTTTCATTTATCTACTTGGGGTTGACATGTGCCACAGCGCATGTGTGAAGATCAGAGGACAGTTCTGCAGAAAGGAAGTCTGTTTTCCCTTCCCACCATGTGGGTCCTAGGTATTAAACTCAGGTTGTCTGAACTCAGGCTATGTGTGTGCGTGTGTGCGTGTGTGCGTGTGCACGTGTGCGCGCGCACGTGTGTGTGTGTGTGTGTGTGTGTGCGTGTGTGCGTGCGCACTTCCCTCCCATCCCCTGTGAATCATGATGTAGCTCTCAGCTATGGCTCCAGCACTATTTGAGCCACCATGATAAAAATAGATTAAATCTCTGAAATTGTAAGGAAGCCCACAGTTAAATACTTTATCAGAGTTACCTTTGTAGCCAGGCGTGGTGACACACGCCTTTAATCTCAACACTCAGGGCGCAGAAATAGGCAATTTCTGTGAGTTCAAGGCCAGCTGGCTCTAGTAGCGAATTCACAAAACAAAACACTTACAAAAAAAGAGTTGTGTTGATCATGGTTTCTCTTCACAGTAATAGAACAGTTACTAAGACATTAGTACTAATCATTTCACTTATATTTAAATATATATATATTCACATAATAGCATAGGTAATCAAATATAGTATTGATAATTATTATTGAGAATAAATTTTAGTAAAGTAAGAATAAAAATGTTTACATTTTCTTCATTTAGTCTTTCTCCTATTTTCCTCTCTTATCTTCATTTATTTATTTATTTATTCAATAGTTTTGGTCATCAAATCTAGGGTCTTGTAGTAAGCAAGTATTCAATCACTGAGTAGCCCTTCATTATTTTATAATCTAGGTTTCTGATCTGTTTCATCTCTTACTAAAGGACTTAAACTTTCTTGAGAGATACTATTTTGATTTTTCTTTATCTTTGTTTCTCCTTCGCATTTAAAGGAGAATTTCATGGGGTTCAGAACTCTAGGTTGGTAGAGGCGTCTCTCAAAATAATTTATATATTTCCTTATATTTTTTCTGCTTGCATAATTTCTATTATCCTATGGGTAAGATGATTTTTTTCACCTGACTTCTTTTCATTTTTTTTATTTATTATGTATACAATGTTCTGTCTGTGTGTATGCCTGCAGGCCAGAAGAGGGCACTAGACCTCATTACAGATGGTTGTGAGCCACCATGTGATTGCTGGGAATTGAACTCAGGACCTTTGGAAGAGCAGGCAATGCTCTTAACCGTTGAGCCATCTCTCCAGCCCCACCTGACTTCTTTTAATATTTATTATTTTAGTTTCGTTGATGGGTTTTTGTTTAGTTTGTTTTGATTTTTTGGTGCTTTGTTTTGAGACAATCTTTTGAGTATTGTCCAAGTTGGCCTTGTACTCTTTCTGTCTAGAGAGTTGACTGATACTGTGATCATCCTAACTTAAAGTTTCCCATTACTGTGATAAAATGGCCTGACTAAGCCCAGTAGTAGTGGGCACACACCTTTAATCTCAGCACTCTGGGAGGCAGAGGTGAGCAGATCTCTGAGTTCAAGGTCAGCCTGGTCTACCAAGTATATTCCAGGACAGCCTGGGCTTAGAAACCTTGTCTCAAAAACAAACAAACAAAACAAAAAACAGCGTGGTGAAAAGAAACTTGGTGAGGAAAGGGTTTGTTTGTTTGGTTTACACTTTCACATCACTGTCCACCCTCAAAGGAAGTTAGATCAACAACCTGGAGGTAGGAACTGAAGCAGAAGCCATATAGGAATGCTGCTTAGTGGCCTGCTCCTCAGGGCTTACTGAGCCTGCTTTTTTATGCCATCCAGTACCTACCCTACCCAGGGTTAGCACTGCTCACAATGGGTTGGGCCCTACCACACCAATCATCAATCAAGAAAATGCCCTACAGACTTGCCTGTAGGCCAGTCGTATCGAGGCATTTTCTCAATTGAGATACCTCTTCCCAGAGAACTCCAACTTGTCCTAGCCACAATACACACTATCAATAGAATATAGTTAGAAAGAGACTAATGCCCAAGCCCCAAACTTAGCATAGATGGCATCATTTCAACCATATTCTATTGATCAGTCAGCCACAAAACCTAAATTCAGTAATAAGGAATCCCTAATCAGAGCTCACCTCTCAGTGGAGGCAGGTTATGTATATGGATATTTACCTTCAAGTATGTGTCTGTGTATTACATGTGTGTATGGTACCTATACAGGCCAGAAGAGTGTGTCAGATCCCCTGGGACTGTAGTTAGACACCTAGTCTTATTGCAGTTTGATATGCCATGTTTGGTTGATATCCCTGGAGGCCTGCCCTTTTCTGAAGGGAAACAGAGGTGGAGTGGATCTGGGGCGGTGGGGGTGGGGATGAGAGGAGAGGAGGGAGGGGAAACTGTGGTTGGGTTGTAATATATGAGAGAAGAATAAAAAGAAGTGGGGCTGGAGGAACAAATGTTCTCCATTTTGTATGTCTCTGAGCCTTCTAAAGTTCATGTTGGCGATCATTATAACAAAATGATAGCTTAGACTTTCTTAGCAGTGTGAGGGCTTCTCTGAGTAACATCGGGGTTTACTTCCTCTGCAGATACAACTAAAAGTACCCTGGAGAATCTTAATAATTAAAGAAAAAGGCTATGAATTTGAGAGGGAATGGAAGGAAGGGGACATGAGAGAGAACCTTGGGAGGGGGTTAATTATGTAATTGTATTTTAATTAAAATACATTT